>NW_027524818.1:143266-211831 GCF_052094955.1 Ictidomys tridecemlineatus
CCAGTCTCCAAACTCTGCTCTCTGTAACAGCCCTTCTGTACCAAGTATTCACACTCTGCTCTCTGTAACAGCCTTCTGCACCCCAGTCTCCAAATTCTGCTCTCTGCATCAGTCCTTCTGCGCCCCAGTCTGCAAACTCTGCTCTCATTAACAGTCTTTCTTCATCTCAGTCTCCTACCTCTACTCTCTGCAACAGTTCTTCTGCACACCAGTCTCCAACGTCTTCACTCTGAAACAGTTCTTCTCCTCTCCAGTTTCCAAACTTTTCTCTCTGTAACAGTCCTCTTGTATTGCAGTATCCAAACACTGCTGTCTGTAATGGTCCTTCTGCACCTCAGTCCCCAATCTTTGCTTTCTGTATCAGTTCTTCTGCACCCCAGTGACCAACCTCTGCTATCTGCAACAGTCTTCTACTCCTCAATCTCCAAATTTTACTCTCTGCAAAAGAACTTCTGCACCCATGTGTCCAACACCTGCTTTCTGAAACAGTCCTTCGTCACCACAGTTTCCAACCTCTGCTATCTGCAACAGTCCTTCTGCACACCAGACTCCAAACTCTGCTCTCTGTAACAGTCCTTTTGCACCTCAGTGTTCAAATTCTGCTCTCTGCAACAGTCCTTCTGCACCCAAGTCTCCAAACCCTGCTCTCTGCAACAGTCCTTCTACACTCCAGTCTTTAACCTCTTCTCTGGTTAACAGTCCTTCTGCACCCTAGTCTCCAACCTCTCCTCTCTGTAACAGTCCTTCTGCACCATATTCTTCAACTTCTGCTCTCTGTTACAGTCTTTGTATACCGCAGTCTCCAAACTCTGGTCTCTGTAATGGTCCCTCTGCACCCTAATTTCCAACCTCTGCTTTCTGTAACAGTCCTTCTGCACCTCAGTCTCCATCCTCTGCTCTCTGTAACAGTCCTTCGGCACCTCAGTCTGAAACCTTTGCTCTCTGCACGATCCTTCTGCACTCCAGTCTCCTACCACCAGTTGTTAACTCTTGCGCTATGGGTGTCCTATTGAGGAATTTCCTCCTCTCCTCTTCCTCTCTCACTCTCTCTTAAAAAAATAAAAAAACAACTGTCCAGGTAGAGTCACCATAGGGTTTTCAATTTAGGGAAAGCTAGTCTCCTCGGGGGAGGAGGGGCTGCTTCTGACAGCAAAGAGGTTTAATGGAGATTTCAGGGTTCAAGGCTCTGAGATTTGTCTAATTCCACTGGTATTTTGCCATTCTAATTAACAGGATCTCAATCATTCCCCCATTAATTTCCTAATTGACATAAGAGAGACTTGAAGAAATTGTGGATTTATAATTTTCTTTTTTACTTCTGCAATTTGGAGAATTGGATGTTTTATTCTGATATTAACCTATATCAGTTTCGAGAGAGAAAATATTTCTGATGATCTGAACCTGACTTGAAGGAGGAATAAAATGCTTGAACCTATCATTTTCTTTCTGTAAGTCTCCCACTCCAGTCAGTAACAGCAGTCTGTAGTCATGTTGTAATGTTCATTTCTACCCTGAAGGTCGATGGTGTTATTTCAAAGCTCAGTTTTCCATAGACATTTGATATCAGGCCATGATAACTTAAAGTCTCTGTTGGGTCATTGCACACCAGCAATTATCAGTTCTCCTTTCCCATGGGCTGTGACATCATCAACATATTCAATTCCCTCAGGTCAGACATCCAACCTACCTCCTCAGATCTGTTATCTAGAACCATCTCTGATGTAAACCACTATTGTGGTCAGTGCCACCGTGGTCAGGTAGAGATGAAGAACGACTCTTGATGTCTTAGGGTAGAGTAAGTTGACACACAAAAAAAGTTATAAAATGGTTGGGAGATCTGGAAGAAAAAAAGAAAATAGGACAGATGACACCACCCCATATATGGAAACCCTAACATCCCTGAAAAGAGACGCTCATTCCAAGCTACTGTGACCCACATTCAGGAACAGCTGTCTAGGATCATGCACACACAGCTCCTGGCACCAAGGAGGTTTGTTCCTGCCTCTACAGGGCTGTTTTGCTGCTGCTGCTATGGGATCCAAATAAACCCGCTTTCTTCCTTTCCTTTCTTCCTCTCCACCTAGTGTTTGGCTGATTTTGACAGAAACTCCAAAAATAGAGGCCTTCAAGCAGAGGAGTGTGGGAAACGAGGTTCTCGTACTTTGTGTCTCTCTGGTGTGGGAAGAACACAGAAGGACAGAGATGGTGCTGAACACCCACACAAGGTGTCCGACACACTTGAACGTGAAAGTGGAAAAAGGTTGTTTTAGAAAAGAGAGGAGAGAAAGGAGTCTCAGAGATTTTAAAAGCGGGAGTTGGAGTTGAAGCTCCAGATACAGACTTTCTAACCAGGTGCCTACAAGTCCCTGGGAGTCATCTTTTTTTCAGATGAATGTATACTGCAGTTTGAAGATTGGTCTAGACTTTGATCACCTAAAGGGATGCACACCCTCCAGCCAGCTTCCCCAGGGCACTCTGGACCTCGTTGCTTCTCAGGCTGTGAATGACGGGGCTCAACAGGGGGCTCACCACACAGAAGAGCACAGAGACCAGGGTGTCCTTGTCCAGTCTTCTCTGGGCCTGTCATAGTGGAAGTTGGCTATTCCATAGAAGACCACCATGACAGTGAGGGGGACGCACAGGTGGAGAAGGCCTACGTCCTGCCCTGGGAAGAGGGAATCCCCAGGATGGCCACCATGATGAGTGCATAGGAGCCTGCAGTGAAGAGGCAGGGGCTCAGGGCCATGGTGGCACTGACAACGTGGAGCCCATACTCGTTGACAGAGGTTTCTGAGCAAGAGAGCTTCAGGAGCAATGGGGTGTTACAGAGAAAGTGGCTGAACTTGTGGGGCCCATACAGAGTGAGTGTGATGGCCAGCACCGTGTGTGTGACCAAATTCACCAGCCCACACAGCAAGGACCCAGTCACCAGTCCAACACAGACCTCCACACTCATGATGACTGGGTACTGAGGAGGATGGCAGGTGGCCACACAGCAGTCATACTGGCCACGCAGCCAGTAAGAAGCCTTCTGTGCCAGCACTTGTCACCAAGAAGTAGATATGGGAAAGGCAGCCCTAATAAGAAATGGCCTTTTTCTCCCAGAAGAAGTTCACCAGCAGTACTGGGAGGGTGGTGGATGTTTAGCAGACATTCAAGAAGATCAAATTGCTGAGGGAAAAGTACATTGGAGTGTGGAGAGCAAGACTGACCCTGGTGGCCACTATTATGAGCATGTTCCCCAGGAGAGTGGTCAGGTAAATGACCAGAAAGAGCAGAAAGAACCAGCCCTGTAGGTTGGAGTGGATGGAAAATCCCAAGAAGATGAATTCAGTGACAAATGATTGATTACTCATTTCCAATGGTATCATAGCTACAAAACAGAGAAAAAGAGACCATGACGAGAATGGACTGAGAGTACCCCAAACAGGCTTGTTAATCTGCAGCAACATGGCAAATAATATTGTATACAGAGATTCCTGGACTCTGGAAAGAGATGTATAGGAGTGACTTTAGAGAGAGCATAACTTCTCACAGACTTTTGCATGGGTGCTCTTTTGTAATAATAAATGGAGACTTGGTCAAAATGCACAACCAGCTATCAACCCCTGTGTCTCATTGAATCTGAAGTATCTCCCTCCTAACACTGTGCTTCACTGTGATGAATTCTTTTTTGTATGTCCGTTATTTCAAGGAATAAGTTTTCATTGTGGAAAAATGAAGAACATGCAGAAAGTTATTCAGAAGAATAGAACAGGTCACAAAATCAAAGCTCTCTTTGCATTCATCCCATTCTACCTCTATCTATCTTTAAAATATCCAAAGCAAAATATCCCAATATCGTTGTACTCTATTTAGTTGTTTGCCTTGTAATCTTAATTTCCTAACATAAAATTAAGTTAATATCTCCCTTTTTATTGAACATAGAAACCTTCCATTCCATTTACTATCATAAATATTGGAATAGAAGCGTTCATACATATGTATCTGTGATCATCTCTGATTATTTCTTAAAAGTAAAATTATAAGTCACCTGCTTTTAAATACATTGATCTATTTTTTCAGTAGAAACTTTTATTTTTTTAAGTTATATAGGATACAAGAAATTTTGACAAATGATATATACTTAGGTATTTTTATTCTTTTGTATTATAAGATTTACGTCACCAAATATTACATTTCCTGAAAAAAAATGATTGATACAATTACTGATTTTCTATCATGTTACCCATGCTAATCCGTGATCCATTGTCAAGGTAAGTCATTAATTTGCATTTTCTTCTGCTCTTTTTGGTTATTATAATGATGAAAACAACATGCTTTCTAGCTATTTCGATATATACTCAAGGTGAAATTTGAAGTCTATACCCTTACTATTCAAAAATATTTAGTAATTTCTAATTTAGTTAAATATGTAGTTATTCTATTCAAAACAATCCCATTCCTAGCATATTTCCAAGGAAATTAATGCACAGTTCACAAAAATTCTTGTGTAAAAATTCATAATAACTCAAACAAATATTATGCCTTCAGCAGAAGGACAGAAGACAAATCATGGTTTATCATGCAGTGGAATAATTCAGTTACTTTAGAAACACAAATACTGGAACATTAATAACATTGACAAATGTAAAAAAAAAATTCTGAGTCAAAGAAGCCAGATACAAAATATATACTGTATGTTTCCTTTAAATAAAGTTCAAAAATTAGCAAAACAGCTATAATGGTCAAGTAATAATGGTGGTCTTTTTTTTTTTTTTTTTTTTTTGGAGCTCAGGGGTGATATCAGTTGAAGCATGAAGGAATTTTCTAAAGTGATGGAAATGTTTTGTATCCTGATTTTTGGTAGTCCATATATATGTAAAATATTATAAACCTGTACACTTTAGATCTGTGCATTCTTTGAGTACAAATTATAGTTCAATTATTTAAAATAACCTTATTTTAAAAATAAGTAATTCATGGGGAAGAGTGGTACCTGCCTGTAATGCCAGGTACTTGGGAGACTAAGGCAGGAGGATCATAAATTTGAAACTCTGCAAGGCCCCCCGCCCCAAATAATTGAAAGGGCTGGGGATATAGCTTCATGGTAGAGTGCCACTGCCACTGGGTTCAATCACCAGGACTGCAATAAGTAAGTAAGTAAGTAAGTAAGTAAATAAGTAAATTGACAAATAGAAGTGAAGGCACTTTTTCAAGATGATTTTTAACTCAGGATTGGTTGGAACCACATCTAAATATTTTTATAGGTCTCTAAGAGGTTAAGTATTTTCTCCCATTTTTTGCATTTCTCTACTTTTTTTTTTTTACCACAGTGATAGTCCAGGACATATCACATTTTACAAGTGACATGAGTTGTTTCCTGATCACGATCTGTTTGAAGCAGTGAATGTGATTGGTGGGTGCATTTGGTCTGTATTACAGATACAAAGTCTTGCTCACCATGATGGATGGGTGTGTGCATGTGTGTGTGTATGTGTGTGTGTGTGTGTGTGTGTTATTGGTTGTGGGATTGGTCTTGACTGAGAACACTGTCTTATAGTTAGTGGGATGGCAAGTTGGCATCTCAGGCAACATTGATGGCATAAATCTCAAAGAATATAGCAGAAATCTGCCATCTAAGGCTCAGCAAGCTCAGAACACTTGGTTATCCTAATTGCTATAAATGGAAAGACCCTCACTATTGGGCTTCTCTGAGACCTGCATCACACTGGGGCGGGAGGAGGGAGCCCATTTCCATAGAGATTTACCCTGTTTATATGGAGACTCCAGCTAGGCTTAAGGGGCTGGTGGGATAGTACCAGTGGATGCTCCCATGCCCTGGGTCATTCTGAGGAGCCTGCTACTTCAAGGGAGGTGGCAGTGTATCAGCCTATAAGGCCGGGACTAGGCTCTGTGAAGTTGTGTCAGGCCTGATTTCTAAGCAAGGTACTTGGCAATAAAAACCTCGGAAAACGTCCCACCCCCCACCAAGCCTGGGTGAGAGAGCCCAGGTGTGTCTCTGGAAGCCAGGCTTGGGTATGAGAATGGACATCAATGATTGCAGAGTATCAACAATAGGGGGCCATAAATCTCTTTCAGGTGAGTGCAGATTGAAAACAGGGACATCTGAAGGGAGATAGACTGGGTTTTAGAAAATCATCAGTTCTCTAGGTCTAGAACACGCAGATAGACCCACTAATGGAATTGTGTATGTAAGTCCAAGGAGCAGGGGTCAATAACTGTGAATCCTGGTTCCCCAGGTTTTAGACACACCTGTTTAGTTCAAAAGAGTGATCTGAGTGTGAAAACAAGATCAAAATGAAGTGCTCTGTAGCTGAAGACGTGCTGTGTTGAAGGTGGGAGAAAATCTCTGAAGCCCTCATGGAGAAGGATATGGAGAACTTTAAAGTCCTAGTTGAAGAGGAAACAGCAAAGACAACAAATCAGTTTGGGCAGGCTGGCTAGGGTTGGGATCACTCAGGAAAACAGGAATATGTGAGGAATAGCAGATGTAGAGGAGGCTTTGGTGGATTTGATTTGAGTTATGTTGAATGTGAGTTATCTGTGGGATAATCACGTGGAAATGCCCTTCACCAACAGCCTAGAACTGCAAGTGTGGATGTGGGAGTCATTGTCTTCAAGGCAACTGTTACAGCAAAGGGTGAATATGAAATCCCCCAGGAGAATAGAGAAAGTAGAGAAGGAAATAGAGAAAGTAGGGATTCTTGTGATACTTGGTGTTCACGAAAATTGTAGTAAAAGTTTATCCAGAAATGACTAAAAACACCACACTATCTAGGTCAGTTGTAGGTATCGCTTTCTCTAAATAATTTCCCTAAACAAGAGGTTACCTTATTAGCATTGATTTACAATAAATCAACTTTGAAATGGAGCTGGAAGCTACATGTACTTGACATTTCTTACGTTCTCTGTTTTCTCTATCAACTACCTGGATAAACTTCAAGTCATTCAGAAATCAGTGACATGTACTTTCTTTTAACTCCCCGTATCAAAAAGATCAATATGAAAATCTCTTTTATAGGTAGATATCTAGATGTTTTCAGAAAAAGAAATAAAATTCCACATTGAAGGCAGTTCCAGCAGATTTTACTATGGGAAATTGGTACATGGTCTGTGGATGTGTAAAAGGGAAAACTAAACGTAAATGTTCAGGGATTTAAAAATGCAATCTCTGAAGTTGTGCATACTGCTATTGTAAAGGTCTTAAATATAAAGGTCAGTTCAGGAGGGACAATTTCATGGGGCATTAAAAAAATCTCCCAATGTATGTTTATATAATTTTATCTACATATAAGTTTTTCCTTTGTTTTACTGGCTAATTTTTTTTAGGTAACGGGTGTGGGGTAGGGTGAAGGATGATACCCAAACAATTTTCCTTATCCTCTATGCTCTTTATTAATGTAGGGCATTAGATTGAATCATCATCATTGTCACCATTAGAATCTATTATTAACAATCATAACTCATGAATGACACTTTGTGACACAATATGTACTTGCTCCTTAGAATTTATATAATGCAGCATAAGAATTAGATCAACTTAATAGTAAACCCTCTGCTCTGCAATAATAATAACCATAATTATCATAATCATCTAGGGCATATTTCATAGAAAAATAATTTGAGTGTGAGTCTTCTTAGATTGCTTCAATACACATAAATGCCTGACTTTAAAAACCTTGTTAATGTAGTTTAAAAGTGGCATGTTTTTTGTAAAAAATAGATTGAATTTCGTATATTCCATTATATCAAAACTCAGTGAATTTCTTTGAAAAGATGAATTTTTACATACCTGAATCCAATCAGGATTTTTCAAATTGAGTAACGAATAGAGACACACATTAGATAAAAATACCTAACACTTATTAAATGCCTATAAGACTTTTACTTGCATTAACTTATTTGGTTTACACAACAACCTATAAGATAACCTATTATCCCCATTTTACAGAAAAAAGAATTAAAATTAATGCACAATATATTATTGCAAGTAGGAAATATCAATGAATCCCTTTAATTTGCATAATATACATAAATTTGTACATTTAATATGTATTAACAATTATGGTTTAAGAAACAAAAAAGTTGACTCAGAAAGTTTATCATGTAATAACTATTATTTGTAGTGATACTTTGTTACCTGATGATAATACCATACATTAGTAAACTGTCTTATTATCTTCAATGACCAGACATTCTTGTGTTTGGTTCTAATAATTCATTGCACATGATTAATAGGCCAACACTGCTTTCATTAAAATTCCAAATATCAGGGCCTTAAGAAGCTTAAAGTATTTAAATTTCAATAGAAATTCGGTGCTTCAGTTAAGCACAACTAATTTTAAAATCTAAATATAAACAAAATAAAATAAATAAGTCTAGAGTCTTAAAAGAAGAATTTTTTTTTTTTGCTTTGGCAATAAATGAAACTTTTTCCTGACTAAACTTAGGGATTCATTTCCTCAAACGAGAAAAAAAAATGAGCATGACCAAAACTAAGAAGAATGGTGTGATCATGAAAACCCTTATGCACATCAGGGAAACAATGATTCCTATTTGATCTCAATAGCACAAGCAATGATTAAAATTTTTAAATCCAATTTTCATGTTCCCCAGTAAATTGCTTAAAACACACACACACACAAACACACACACACACACACACACACACACACACACACACAAACACACACACAGTACAATGTCAATTTATTCAGAAAAATATCTGAATGATTTCAGGTGCTTGTGGCAATGTGAATTTATTACTGTGAAATCTATGAGCTATCTGGCCTGGCCAGAGTTGTCCCCATATCCTTCTATGTGGTGTGGATGCTTGGAGCCGAGGGAAAGATCAGAGGTCATTGTGCAGACAAGTTGGCCTCAGTCAGTGAGTTCCAAGTGTTCCCAGTGATGCTGGTCCAAGGACACACTTTGGGAGAGGCTGGGCTCTTTCACCTAACATGCAGGGATGCCCTTACCCCTAACTGGTAGGTTTAAAATCTTAACAAATTCACCAGGAAAAAGCCTCCCTCCTGTCTTGTAGATTCAGCACTCAATTCAGCATTTCACTTCTCTTTCAGTTTTGTTTTTTTGGAGCCGGGGTGTAGTGGGGCAGTTACCGGAGATAGAACTCAGGGGCTTGACCACTGAGCCACATCCCCAGGCCTATTTTATATTTTATTTAGAGACAGGGTCTCACTGAGTTTCTTGGTTCCTTGTTTTTGCTGAGGCTGTCTTCGAAATCACTATCCTCCTGCCTCAGCCTCCTGAGCTGCTGGGTTACATTCCTGCACCTCTGTGCCAGCTCTTTCAGTTCTTTTAATTTCACCTGTGCTTCTTCTAGCATAAAGGGGAAAGGGAAGACAAATTATTACCTCTTACGATATATCAGAGCATTCTAGTTATAAAATTCTTCAAAATATAAAATTCTCTTTTCCATTTAGGATTTTAATATTTATTTTCTTGGTAGTGGTTAGTTTCAATTCAAACCGATTTTGTTCCTATAAAGGGTCTAATATAGTCCTAAGCCAAATCTACTAAGAAACTCAAAGAAGATAAGATCTGATCCCTGTCCTGTTGCGCCCCTCCCCTGACTCAGGCAATGGCAAGATTCTACTGAGGTGGATGGCACAAGGCGTTCATCCTCTGGAGGAGCACAGTATGTTTCTGGGAATGGGCTGATTTGTTTTTGTATTCCTTTAATAAGTATAGTTTTGATTTCTCATATGACCATTAAGTATAAAGGAAAAATCATGACTTTCCCAATTAATGCAACTACTTCTAAAGCATAGATCTGTTTGCTCTAAATGCAATGATTCAGCTGTGGAGTGTAAATTGTTAATGTCTAAAGACAAACTCCCTGTATTCCTGTCAAGGAAGTTTTTGAGAAATTAAATTAAAATCTAGAAAAGGAAAATTAATGTTAAGAAGATAGATTAGTGCTTAGTACTGGGCAACTTGTTCTTGTTCCTGTGCACAATGGTTTGTGCTCTTACTTTTGTTTGATTACAAGTAATAATAAATCAACTACTTGCCGTAACCATGGCACCAGTTCCAGTCAGTAAGTCAAGAAAGAATAGTCAAGGTATAGGCCAATAGTTTGGGACATTTGTAACTATTATTAAAAGTTAACTAAGCAGAAACAGCTCAAAGCAAAACTCGAACTGAAAGTACAAAAGCTTGCTTATGCATAAGCCAAGATACATTCTTCTATCCTAATTATAGCTACGTAATATTTTGTTTTGTTTGAATAATGATTCCTGTTTTGTAACCACAAAGTACTGTAAGCCTGCCAAAATGAAAAGTATATATGATCAACTTCACAAGTAAAGATTGGGATCAACACCTTCACTTTGGTGTCTGTGTTGTTTCTCCACCCCCTCTTTCGCTGACTCCTCACCATCAGTTCGTTTCCTGAGACCTCCTGTTGGAGCTGGTCTCCGACACTGTCCTTCAACCAACTTACAATCTAATGGGAAAATGAACTCAATATGTGCAGGAAACTTGGTTACAATTCTATGTAATCTACAAATTATCATTTTTTCCCTTAGTGTTTGCTTGGGCAGCTCTGGGAATGGAGCACTTAATACTTGTCAAAGCCCCTCATTCCATCTTGAATATGCACTCCTCCAGGTCCTAGTTGGGCCTCTCAATTGTGTTCTAAACACTAGGGCAACACCTTGTGTAAATGTGCACTCAGTAACGGTTTGAAGAATGAAGAAGGTCGGTCAAGTACATCCATGGAGCAGAGTTTTTAAAAGATTCTTTAAATACGGTACTGTGTGGAACCTAAAAGATCTAACAGAGAATTGAGAGAGGCGAGAGGACATTTCTGTTCAGTGGTTCTGGTGCAGATATCTTGCTGAGAAAAATAAAGCCTCTGTGGGCATAAGTGAGGCAGCATAGCCCAGCGGCTTCTGAGGAACTCAGTGTCTCCTATCTCCTAAACATATCCCTTATGGAGACCATCAGCTCAGTTCCCACAGAACAAGCAGCTCTGCATCTTTCTTTCCCAATCAGTCATCTCAAAGTCAGGTGACCGAGAATGAAGTCACTTATGAGTGACCCCAAAATATAATATTTCTAAAGGAGGGGGGTTGTGTATGAAGTAGATTACTCACAAGCTTCAGGGATTTATTACAGTTAATAAATTGCTTGCAACTCCCATCCCCAAGCATCCATGTGTTGTAAGATAAAGATGAAATAGCATGGAAATGGAACGAGACCCTTAGGTTTATACAAAGTTACATACAAGAGGAAGTGAAGGGAAAGGGAAAAATAATACAAGGGGGAGGAATGAATTGCAGTAGTGGGGGTAGAGAGAGAAGAGGGGAGGGGAGGGGAGGGGAGGGGGGATAGTAAAGGATAGGAAAGGCAGCAGAATACAACAGACACTAGGATGGCAATATGTAAAGCAATGGAAGTGAAACTGATGTGATTCTGCAAGCTGTATAAGGGGCAATATGGGAGTGCATAACCCACTTGAATCAAAATGTGAAATATGATATATCAAGAACTATGTAATGGAGGGATAAGACAAGATAATACAAATGGAAGAAATGATTTACAGTAGAAGGGGTAGAGAGAAAAGGGGAGGGGAGGGGAGGGGGGATAGTAGAGAATAGGACTGACAGCAGAATACATCAGACACTAGAAAGGCAATATGTCAATCAATGGAAGGGTAACTGATGTGATACAGCAATCTGTATACGGGGTAAAGTTGGGAGTTCATAACCCGCTTGAATCAAACTGTGAAATATGATGTATTAAGAACTGTGTAAGATTTTGAACGACCAACAATAAAAAAAAAAAAGATGAAAACCCCTAGTTAGTGAATGAATACGTTTCTAAACATAACTTCTTCTACAATAATGATTTTTATTTAAACAGATATTTTTGTAGGTTTATTGTTATGCTATATTGTATCATAATGGGAATGTGTCCCTATACTTTCTACCTAAAAATTAATCCTTTTTGTCCTGCTCACCAAAAGCAGAGTATTAACACTTAGCATTATCTATTGTTTACCATAAGTAATTTTCCACACACATCATCTCATTTAAGGAATTTTGCATCCCAGGTTTTCGGGTCATGTTTTGTGTTTTCTTCCAGTACTGGAGGCATCATGCTAAATCCCTCAGGTTTTGTGATAACCTCTGAAGTTATTTCTACTCTGGCAATACAAGTAGTATTGTGGAAACTTAGACACACATAGAAAAGGTGCTACGATAGGTAATTACATAAATGCCATCAAAATGGTAATGAAAATATTACAATATTCTGTAATATGTTTTTAGGTGTAGGTGCATCCTGATTCTGGGATAGTGTTTTTGAAAATTGTGATGGTACATAAACTATTTACCAGCAACTCTCACAGAGAGGCATAGATTTCTGGATTTGGTGTGGCCCTTGCTGTTCTCCATACTAGCACCTGGGCTGCAAAGAAAGCTCTTGGTAAAACTGGCTGTTGGTCTCCATTCACCACAAAACGGACCTGTTATTCTGAAAGTTGCCTGTCGCATATCTGTGGCCTCATAAAGGAGTTAAAATCCTCTGATCTCTCACAATTTATTTTCCTGTGATGGACATTTATAGAGGTCTGGGGCTGACCTGTTGGGAATATGCATGGAGCCTTTCCTCTGCAGCTGCTCTGGGACTCCTCAGTGTGCAAACACAACTCAAGGGCAAAGGCTTGAGTTCAACTGCAACAATGGAAAGCAGTTAATTTGCTTTTGGATTCATTAATGTCTTGGCAATCACCTGTTCCCAGCATGAAGGGAGAAGATCAGCGTCCTCTCTCTCTTCTGGGATGTGGGTGAGCGAAGTTCAGATTGAGATTTCTGCTAAGAAGTTTTGGGTGGCTAAAACCTCAAGACTGCATTCCCTTTTCGCTAGAGAGAGAAGGGGTCAGGGTGGGTGTACACTTATTGGGATGGATTTTGCACAGCATATGAAGTTTTTTCCTCGTGTTACATACTTTGGAAGATGGAAAGATATCAGAAGCCAGAATATTAAAGCATCCCCACTATCTTCAGCTGATCCACTCCTGCTAAGGGCTGATCCCTTACCAAACCCTGTATGACTTCGTGCCCCTTAATTTTATGATCTGCTGATGCTCATGACCTGGTGAAGAAATTGTTTGCTATGGAGTTTAAAAGTAGGGGGAAAAAAAGAGTCATCAAACAGCTCTTTCGAGCACAGATGGAGAGAAGACAACAAGCTTGAATGTCTTGTAGTATTTTACTATGCAAAAATAAAAATAGAAGTATTAGATAAAGAGGTAAGTCTCTAAAACTTAAAATTTCCCATTATACAATGGGGTTTTCTGTCACGACCCCTTGCCCGCAAGGAAGACGCAGCTCGGGAATCTTCTTTCAGCGGTTTATTCAGGCCCTTGATATTTCTTCTACTGAATTCTCAGATGCCCCTCCCAGCCTTAATATACCATCTCAAGCCCCAATGCGAAGCTGCCACGTGGAACTTTCTCATAGGGTGCTGAAAAACCATGCGCCAACTCTCCCAAATAAAGAGTTGTTTGTCACATACCACAGCGGAGTCAGCGCCATCTTGTAATGGCGACCATAATCTGCATAAGCGGCAGAGGCGGCTCACCACAGTTCCCCCTTTCTGTTTTCTTAAAACAATACAGGCGAGAGTAGAGGTCCTATCCCACTGTGCAGAAGTGGCTGCATAGTATGGCTCAGTCCTAAGGAGGGCCCTTCCCTAGACCTGACTCCATATCAGCCGATGCCTTTTTTCGTGGGACGGGGCGTGGACGCGTCAGACCTGCATGTAATAGGACATGCTCTCCTTGGGGACCGGGTCCACTGCGGGATCACTCAAGTACAGTGCCTTGCCTCGCATCCTGTATCGTGACGATGGTGAACAAAAGGGGGTAGCTGGGTCTACCTCTGTAGGACAACCACAATTAAGTTGGCGACACCCTGAGAGAAAGGCACGGGCTTTAAAGCCATAGCTAAAGACCAGTGTGGAAACCCTTCTGCGTGCAATGGCAACAAGACCTGCAGAGTGCAAGGGCTTTTCAGCACTAGAAGAAAGACAAAAGAAGGACATGTCGAACCCAGTGCAATGTTAGAAGAACTTGGGGTGCAACGACAATGTCAAAGGCACCACCTAAGAGCCCAGGTGTGTCTCTAAAAGCCAGGCCTGGGTATGAGCATGGACATCAATGATTGCAGAGTATCAACAATAGGGGACCATAAATCTCTTTCAAGTGAGTGCAGACTGAAAACAGGGACATCTGGAGAGAGATAGACTGGGTTTTAGAAAATCATCAGATCTCTAGGTCTAGAACATGCAGATAGACCCACTCATGGAATTGTGCGTGTTAGTCAAAGGAGCAGGGGTTGATAACTGTGAAACCTGGTTCCCCAGGTTTTAGACACACCTGTTTAGTTCAAAAGAGTGATCTGAGTGCTAAAACAAGATCAAAATGAAGTGGTCTGTATCTTAAGACATGCTGTGTTGAAGGTGGGAGAAAATCTCTGAAGCCCTCATGGAGAAGGATATGGAGAACTTTAAAGTCCTAGTTGAAGAGGACAAGGTAAAGACAACAAATCAGTTTGGGCAGGCTGGCTAGCTGGTGGGATCACTCAGGAAAACAGGAATATGTGAGGAATAGCAGATGTAGAGGAGGCTTTAGTGGATTTGATTTGAGTAATGTTGAATGTGAGTTATCTGTGGGATAATCACGAGGAAATGCCCTTCACAGACACCCTAGAACTGCAGGTGTGGATTCGGGAGTCATTGTCTTGAAGGCAACTGTTACAGCAAAGGGTGAATATAAAATCCCCCAGGAGAATAGAGAAAGTACAGAAGGAAATAGAGAAAGTAGGGATTCTTGTGATACTTGGTGTTCACGAAAATTGTAGTAAAAGTTTATCCAGAAATGACTAACAACACCACACTATCTAGGTCAGTTGTAGGTATCGCTTTCTCTAAATAATTTTCCTAAACAAGGGTTACCTTATTAGCATTGATTTACAATAAATCAACTTTGAAATGGAGCTGGAAGCTACATGTACTTGACATTTCTTACGTTCTCTGTTTTCTCTATCAACTACCTGGATGAACTTCAAGTCATTTAGAAATCAGTGACATGTACTTTCTTTTAACTCCCCGTATCAAAAAGATCAGTATGACAATCTCTTTTATAGGTAGATATCTAGATGTTTTCAGAAAAAGAAATAAAATTCCACATAGAAGGCAGTTCCAGCAGATTTTACTATGGTAAATTGGTACATGGTCTGTGGATGTGTAAAAGAGAAAACTAAACGTAAATGTTCAGGGATTTAAAAATACAATCTCTGAAGTTTTGCATACTGCTATTGTAAAGGCCTTAAATATAAAGGTCAGTTCAGGAGGGACAATTTCATGGGGCATTAAAAAATCTCCCAATGTATGTTTATATAATTTTATCTATATATGAGTTTTTCTTTTGTTTTACTGGCTAATTTCTTGTAGGTCACGGGTGTGGGGTAGGGTGAATAATGATACTTAAACAATTTTCCTTATCCTCTATGCTCTTTATTAATGTAGGGAATTAGATTGAATCATCATCATGGTCACCATTAGAATCTATTATTAACAATCATAAGTCATGAATGACACTTTGTGACACAATATGTACTTGCTCCTTAGAATTTATATTATGCAGCATAGGAATTTGTTCAACTAAATAGTAACCCCTCTGTTCTGCAATAATAATAACCATAATCATCATAATCATCTAGGGAATATTTCATAGAAAAATAATTTGAGTGTGAGTCTTTTTAGATTGCTTCAATACACATAAATGCCTGACTTTAAAACCCTTGTTTAATGTAGTTTAAAAGTGGAATGTTTTCTGTAAAAATTAGATTGAATTTCGAATAATCCATTCTATCAAAACTCAGTGAATTTCTTTGAAAAGATGTATTTTTACATACCTGAATCCATCAGGATCTTTCAAATTGAGTAATGAATAGAGACACACATTAGATAAAAATACCTAACACTTATTAAATGCCTATAAGACTTTTACATGCATTACCTTATTTGTTTTACACAACAACTTATAAGATAACCTATTATCCCAGTTTTACAGAAAAAAGAATTGAAATTAATGCACAATATATTAATGCAAGTAGGAAAACATCAATGAATCCCTTTAATTTTCATAATGTACATTAATTTGTACAGTTAATATGTATTAACTGTTATGATTTAAGAAATAAAAAAAAATTGACTCAGAAAATTTATCATGTAATAACCATTATTTGTAGTGATACTTTGTTACCTGATGATAGTACCATATATTAGTAAACTGTCTTATTATCTTCAATGACCAGACATTCTTTTCTTTGGTTCTAATAATTCATTGCACATGATTAATAGGCCAACACAGCTTTCATAAAAATTCCAAATCTCAGGGCCTTAAGAAGCTTAAAGTATTTAAATTTCCATAGAAAGTCGGTGCTTCAGTTAAGCAAAACTAAATTTAAAATCTAAATATAAACAAAATAAAATAAATAAGTCTAGAGTCTTAAACGATGAACTTTTTTTTTTTTTTGCTTTGGCAATAAATGAAATGTTTTGCTGACTAACATTAGGGATTCATTTCCTCAAACGAAAAAAAAAATGGGCATGACAAAAACGAGGAAGAGTGGTGTGATCATGAAAATCCTTATGCACATCAGGAAAACAATGATTCCTATTTCATCTCAGTAGCACAAGCAATGATTAAAATTTTTAAATCCAATTTTCATGTTGCCCAGTAAATTGCTTAAAACACACACACACACACACACACACACACACACACACACACACACACACACAGTACAAGGTCAATTTATTTAGAAAAATATCTGAATGATTTCAGGTGCTTGTGGAAATGTAAATTTATTACTGTTAAATCTATGAGCTATCTGGCCTGGCCCAGAGTTGTCCTAATATCCTTCCATGTGGTGTGGGTGCTTGGAGCCGAGGGAAATATCAGAGGTCATTGTGCAGAACAGATGGCCTCAGTCAGTGAGTTCCAAGTGTTCCCAGTGATGCTGGTCCAAGGACACACTTTGGGGGAGGCTGGGCTCTTTCAACTAACATGCAGGGATGCCTTTACCCCTAACTGGTAGATTTAAAATTTTAACAAATTCACCAGGAAAAAGCCTCCCTCCTGTCTTGGAGATTCAACACTCAATTTAGCATTTAACATATTTTTCAGTTCTGATTTTTTGGGGCCAGGGTGTAGGGGGGCAGTTACTGGAGATTGAACTCAGGGGCTTGACCACTGAGTCACATCCCCAGCCCTATTTTATATTTTATTTAGAGTCAGGGTCTCACTGAATTTTTTGGTGCCTTGTTTTTTCTGAGGCTGTCTTTGAACTCACTATCCTCCTGCCTCAGCCTCCTGAGCTGCTGGATTACAGGCCTGCACCACTGTGCCAGCTCTTTCAGTTCTTTTTATTTCACCTGTGCTTCTTCTAGGATAAAGGGAAAACAGAAGGCAAATTATTACTTCTTACAATATGTCAGAGCCTTATAGTTATAAAATTCTTCAAAATATAAAATTCTCTTTTCCATGTAGGATTTTTAAATTTCTTTTCTTGGTAGTGGTTAGTTTCAACTCAAACCAATTTTGTTCCTATAGAGGGTCTAATTTAGTCCTAAGCCAGATCTACTAAGAAACCCAAAGACGATAAGATCTGATCCCTGTCGTGCTGCGCCCCTCCCCTGACTCAGGCAATGGCAAGGCCTTACTGAGGTGGATGGCGCAAGGTGTCCATCCTCTGGAAGAGCGCAGTATGTTTCTGGGAATGGGCTGATTTGTTTTTGTATTCCTTTAATAAGTATAGTTTTGATTTCTCATATGACCATTAAGTATAAAGGAAAAATCATGACTTTCACAATTAATGCAACTACTTCTAAAGCATAGATCTGTTTGTTCTAAATGCAATGATTCAGCTGTGGAGTGTAAATTGGTAATGTCTAAAGACAAACTCCCTGTATTCCTGTCAAGGAAGTTTTTGCGAAATTAAATTAAAATCTAGAGAAGGAAAATTAATGTTAAGAAGATAGATTAGTGCTTAGTACTGGGCAACTTGTTCTTGTTCCTGTGCACAATGATTTGTGCTCTTACTTTTGTTTGATTACAATTAATAACAAATCAACTACTTGCCATAACCATGGCACCGGTTCCAGTCAGTAAGTCAAGAAAGAATAGTCAAGGTATAGGCCTTCTGCACCCCTATCTCCAACCTCTGCTCTCTGCAAGAGTCCGTCTACACCTAAGTTTCAAATCTCTTCTCTCTGCAACAGTCCTTCTGCACCTCAGTCTCCAAACCCTGCTCTTGGCAACAGTTTTTCTGCACCTCAGTCTCCAACCTCTTCTCTGTGTAAGATCCTTCTGAAAACCTGTCTCCAAACTCTACTTTCTGTAACAGTCCTTCTGCACCCCAGTCTCCCAAATCTGATCTGTATAACAGGCCGTTTGCACCCAAGTCTCCAAACTCTTCTCTCTGTAACAGTTCTTCGGCACCCCAGTCTTCACACTCTGCTCTCTGCAACGATCCTTCTGAACCCAAGGCTCCAAACTCTGCTCTCTGCAACACTCCTTCTGCACCCCAGTTTCCAAACTCTTCTCTCTGTAAGATCATTCTGCACCCCAGTGTCCAAACTCTTCTCTCTGTAACATTCCTTCTGCACCCCAGTCTCCAAACTCTGCTCTCTGCAATGGTCCCTCTGCACAGAATTCTCCAACCTCTGTTCTCCACAACAGTTCTTCTGTACCACAGTCTTTAACCTCTATACTCTTTAAGGGTCCTTCTTCACTCCAATCCTCAACCTCTGCTTTCAGTATCAGTCCTTCTGCAACACAGTCTCCAAACTCTGCTCTCTGTAAAAGTCCTTCTGTACCTTACTGTGAAACCTCTGCTCTCTGCAACAGTCCTTCTGCACCCCAGTCTTCATCCTTGATCTCTGCAATAGTCCTTCTGCACCTCAGTCTCCAAATTCTGATCTGTGTAACAGGCCATTTGCACCCAAATCTCCAACCTCTTCTCTCTGTAACAGTTCTTCTGCACCCCAGTCTTTAAAATCTGCTCTCTGCCACAGTTTATCTTGACCCCAGTCTCCAAACTCTGCTCTCTTTATCAGTCCTTCTATACTGCAGTCTCCAAACTCTGCTCACTGTAAGGATCCTTCTGCTCCCCAGTCTCCAAACTCTTTTTTCTGTATCAGTTTTTCTTAACCCCAGTCTCCAACCTCCAGTCTCTGTAACTTTCTTTCTGCCTGTCAGACTCCAACATCTCTCTCTGCAACAGTTTTTCTGGGTCCCAATCTCCAACTTCTGCTCTCTTCAACAGTCCTTCTCCACCTCACTGTCTAACCTCTGCTCTCTGTAAGATCCTTCTGAAACCCTGTCTCCAACCTCTGCTTTCTGCAATTGTCCTTCTGCACCTGAGTCTCCAAACTCTGTTCTCTACAACAGTCCTTCTGCAGCTCACTCTGCAACCTCTGCTCTCTGCAACAGTCCTTCTGCGTCCAAATCTCCAACCTCTGCTCTCTGAAACAGTCCTTCTGAACCTCAGTGTCCGAATTCTTCTCTCTGTAAGATCCTTCTGAAACCCAGTCTCCAACCTCTGTTCTCTACAAAACTTATTCTGCACCCAGTCTCCAAACTCTACTCTATGTAACAGTCATTTTGCAACTCAGTCTTCAACCTCTGCTCTCAGAAATGATTCTTCTGCACCTCAGTCTCCAAACTCTTCTCTCTGTAACAGTCCTTCTGCTCCCAAGTCTCTAACTTCTGCTGTCTGCAACAATCCTTCTGCACCCCATTCTCCAACCTCTGCTCTCTGCAACGATCCTTCTGCACCCCAGTCTCCAACATCTTCTCTATGCAACAGTCCTTCTGAATCCCTGTCTCCAACCTGCTCTATTTAATATCCTTCTGCACCACAGTTTCAAAACTCTGCTCCCAGTAACATTCCTTCTCCACCACAGTCTCCAACCTCTGCTTTCTGCAAGGGTACTGCTGCACCTGAGTCTCCAAACTCTTTTCTCTGTAACAATCCTTCTTTTTCCCATCTCCAACCTCTTCTCTATAATAGTCCCTCTGTACCTCAGTCTCCAACCTCTGCTCTCTGCAAAAGTACTTCTGCACCCCTGTCTCCAACCTCTGCTCTCTGTAAGATCCTTCTGCACCCTAGTCTCCAAACTCTGCTCTCTGTAACAGTCCTTCTACATCTCAGTCTCCAACCTCTGCTCTCTGCAACAGTCCTTCTACACCCCATTCTCTAACCTCTGTTCTCTGCAACAGTCTTTCTAAACCACAGTTTCCAACATCTGCTCTCTGGAACAGTCCTTCTCTACCCTAGTCTCCAACGTATCCTCACTGTAACAGTCTTTCTGTATTGCAGTCTCCAAACTCTGCTCTCTCTAACGGTCCTTCTGCACCACAGTCTCAAACCTCTGCTCTCTCTATCAGTACTTCTGCACTCCAGTCTCCAACCTCTGCTCTCGGTAACATTCGTTCTGCACCCCAGTCTCCAACCTCTTCTCTTCGCAACAGTTCTTCTGCACCCCAGTCTCCACCATCTGCACTCTTAAACAGTCCTTCTTAACCGCAGTCTCCAACCTCTGCTCTGTGTAACAGGCCTCCTGCACTGTGGTCTCCAAAGTCTCCTCTCTGTAATTTTCCTTCTGCACCACAGTATCCAACCTCTGCTTTCTCTATCAGTCTTTCTGCACCCAAGTCTCTAACCTGTGATCTCAGTAACACTCCTTCATCTCAGTCTCCAAACTCTGCTCTCTGCAACATTCTTTCTGCACCAGGTCTCCAAACTCTGCTCTCTCCAACAGTCCTTTTACACCCCAGTCTCCAACCTCTGCTATCTGAAACAGTCCTTCTGCACCCCAGTATCCAACATCTGCTCTCTTTAACAATCCTTCTGTATCTTAGTCTCAAACCTCTACTCTCTGTAACAGTCGTTCTACACCGCAGTCTCCAACCTGTGCTCTGTGTAAGATCTTTCTGCACCCTTTCTCCAAACTCTTCTGTAACAGGCCTTCTGCACCCCCGTCTCCAACCTCTGTTCTCTGTAACAGTCCTTTCGCAAAAAAGTCTCAAACCTCTGCTCTCTACAACGATCCTTCTTCACCCCAATCTCCAACGTCTGCTCTCTGAAAAAGTCCTACTGAACCCAAGTCTCCAACAACTGCTCTCTGCAACAGTCGTTCTGCACCTGAGTCTAAAAATTCTGTGCTCTGCAATAATCCTTCTGCACCCCAGTCTCCAAACTCTGCTCTCTGTAACAGTCCTTCTGCACCACAGTCTCAAACCTCTGCTCTCTGTAACAGTTTTTCTATACCGCAGTCTCCAAACTCTGGTCTCTGTAACGGTCCTTCTGCACCCCAATTTCCAACCTCTGCTCTCTGTAACAGTCTTTCTGCACCTCAGTCCCAAATCTCTGCTCTCTGTAGCAGCCTTCAACACCCCAGTCTTCAAAATCTGCTCTCTCCAATGATCTTTCTTAACCCCTATCTCCAACTTCTGATCTCTGCAACAGTCCTTCTGCACCTCAGACTCCAAATTCTGCTCTCTGTAAAATCCATCGGAACCCAAGTCTCCAAAGTCTGCTCTCTGCAACAGTCCTGTTGCAACAGAGTCTCCAAACTCTACTCTCTGTACCAGTCCTTCAGCACCCCAGTCTTTAAACTCTGCTCTCTGTAACAGTCTTACTGCACCTCAGTCTCCAACATCTGCTCTCTGCAACAGTCCTTCTGCACTTCAGTCTCCAACCTCTGCTCTCTGCAACAGTTCTTCTGCAACCCAGTCTCCAACCCCTGCTCTCTGCAAGAGTCCTTCTGCACCCCAGTATTCAAACTCTGCTCTCTGCTACGATCCTTCTGGACCCCAGTCTCCAACTTCTGCTCTCTGTAACACTCCTTCTGTACCAGAGTCTCAAAAATCTGGTCTCTGTAAGATCCTTCTGCACTCCAGTTTCCAAACTCTGCTCTCTGTAACATTCATTCTTCAAACCAGTCTTTAAACTCTGCTTTCTGCAAGTGTCCTGCAGCACCCCAGTCTCCAACATCTGTCCTCTGCAACAGTCCTGCTTCCCCGTCTCAAACATCTGCTCTTTGTAACAGTCCTTCTGTACCTCAGAATCCAAACTCTACTTTGGTGTCAGTCCTTCTGAACCTGAGTCTCAAACCTCTGCTCTATGTATCTATCCTTCTGCACCTTAGTCTGCAACCTATGCTCTCTGTAACAGTTTTTCTATACCGCAGTCTCCAAACTCTGGTCTCAGTAAGTGTCCTTCTACACCCCAATTTCCAACCTCTGCTTTCTGTAAGAGTCCTTCTGCACCTCAGTCTCCAAACTCTGCTCTTTATAACAGTCTTTCTACACCTCAGTCTCTGACTTCTTCTCTCTGTAATGATCCTTCTGCACCCCAGTCTCAAAACTCTACTCTATGTAACAGGACTTCTACACCTCAGTCTCCAAACTCTGCTCTTTGTAAGATCCATGTGAACCCCAGTCTCCAAAGTCTGCTCTCTGTAACGATCCTTCTGCACCCCAGTCTCAAAACTCTACTCTATGTAACAGGACTTCTACACCCCAGTCTCCAAACTCTGCTCTTTGTAAGATCCATCTGAACCCCAGTCTCCAAAGTCTGCTCTCTGTAACAGCTCTTCTGCACCCCAGTAATCAAACTATGCACTCTGTAACACTCCTTCTGCACCTCAGTCTCCAACCTCTGCTCTCTGTAAGATCTTTCTGTACTCAAGTTTCCAAAATCTGCTCTGTCTAAATTTCCTTCTCCAACACAGTCTCCAACGTCTTCTTTCTGCAAGGGTCCTGTGGCACCCCAGTCTCCAAACTCTGTAATTTGTAACAGTCCTTCTATTCCCCAGTCTCCAACATCTGCTCTCTGTAACAGTCCTTATGTACCACAGTCTCCAACCACTGCTCTTGTAACGGTCCTTCTACAACCCAGTCTCCAACCTCTGCTTTTTGAATCAGTCCTTCTGCACCCCAATTTCCAACCTCTGCTTTCTGTAAGAGTCTTTCTGCACCTCAGTCTCCAAACTCTGTTCTCTGTAACACTCCTTTTACAACTCAGTCTCCAACCTCTGCTCTCTGTAACAGTACTTCTACACCTCAGTCTGAAACCTCTGCTCTCTAAGATTCTTCTGCACGCCAGTCTCAAAACTCTGCTCTCTATAGCAGGCATTCTGAACCCCAGTCTCCAAACATTGTTCTCTGCAATGATCCTACTTCACCCCAGTCTTCAACCTCTGATCTCTAACACACTCCTTCTGCACATCAGTCTCCAAATTCTAATCTCTGTAAGATCCTTCTGCACCCCTGTTTCGAACCTCTGCTCTCTGTAACAATCCTTCTGCACCCCAGTCTCCAAATCTGATCGCCGCAAGAGTCCTTCTGTACCCCAGTCTGAAAACTCTGCTCTCTGCAACAGTCCTTCTGCACCCTAGTTACCAACATCTGCTCTCTGCTACAGTCCTTGTGCACCCCAGTCTCCAACCTCTGCTCTCTGTAACAGTCCTCAGTAACAGTACTGCAGTATCCATCCTCGGCTCTCTGTAATGGTCTTTCTTCACCCCAGACTCAAATATCTGCTTTCTGTATCAGTCCTTCTGCACCCAAGTCTCCAACCTCTGCTCTCTGTAAGACTCCTTATGCACCTCAGTCTCCAAACTCTGCTCTCTGCAACAGTCCTTCTGCAACCCAGTCTCAAAAGTCTACTCTCTACAAAGGTCCTTCTGCACCCCAGTCTCCAACCTCTGCTCTCTGCAACTGTCCTTCTGCAACCCAGTCTCCAACCTCTGCTCTCTGTAACAATAATTCTGCACCTCAGTCTCCAAGCTCTGTACTCTGAAACGTTCCTTCTGCACTAAGTCTCAAACCTCTACTCTCTGTAACAGTCCTTCTGCACCTCATTCTCGAACCTCTGCTCTCTGTAGGATTCTTCTCCAACCCACTCTCCAAAGTCTGCTCTCTGTAAAAGTCCTTCTGAAGACCAGTCTCCAACCTCTGCTCTCTGCACCAATCCTCTTGCACCTTAGTCTCCAAACTCTGCTCTCTTCAACAGTCCTTCTGAATCCCAGTCTCCAAAATCTGCCCTCTGCAACAGTCCTTCTGCACCCCAGTCTCCAAACTCTGCTCACTTCAAAAGTCCTCCTGCACCACAGTCTCCAACATCTGCTCTCTGTAAGATCCTCCTGCATTCCAGTTTCCAAACTCTGCTCTCTGTAATATTCCTTCTCCACCCCAGTCTTTAACCTCTGCTTTCTGCAAGTGTCCTGCGGCACCCCAGTCTCCAAGATCTGTCCTCTGCAAAAGTCCCTCTGCTCCCCAGTCTCCAACATCTACTCTCTGTAACAGTCCTTTTGTACTGCAGTCTCAAACCTGTGCTCTTTGTAACATTCTTTCTGCACCCCAGTCTCCAACGTCTGCTCTCTATAACACTTTTTCTATTCCGCAGTTTTCAAACTCTGATCTCTGTAACGGTCCTTCTGCACCTCAATTTCCAACCTCTGCTTTCTGTAACAGTCCTTCGGCACCTCAGTCTGACACCTCTGCTCTCTGCACGATCCTTCTGCACCCCAGTCTCCAACCACTGCTCTGTGTAACAGTCCACCTGTACTCCAGTCTCCAAACTCTGCTCTGTTTAACAGTTTTTCTATACCGCAGTCTCCAAACTCTGGTGTCTGTAAGGGTCCTTCTGCACCCCAATTTCCAACCTCTGCTTTCTGTAACAGTGCTTCTGCACCTCAGTCTCCAAACTCTGCTATCTTTAACAGTCCTCTACACCTCAGTCTATCTGTAACAGTCCTTCGGAAACTCAGTCTGACACCTCTGCTCTCTGTAAGATCCGTCTGCACCCCAGTCTCCAACCTCTGCTCTCTGCAATGATCCTACTTCACCCCAATCTCCAACCTTTGATCTCTGCAAATGTTCCTCTGCAACTCAGTCTCCAAATTATGCTCTCTGTAAGATCCTTCTGCACCCCTGTATCCAACCTCTGCTCTCTGCAAAAGTCCTTCTGCACCTCATTCTGAAAACTCTGCTCTCTGCAACGACCCTTCTGCACCCCAGTCTTGTACCTCTGCTCTCTTTAACAGTCATTCTGCACCCCAGTCTCTAAAATCTGCTATCTGCAACAGTCCTTCTGCACCCCAGTTTCCAATATCTGCTCTCTGTAACAGTCCTTCTGCACCACAGTCTCCAAACTCTGCTCTCTGTAAGATCCTTCTGCACTCCAGTTTCCAAACTTTGCTCTCTGTAACATTCCTTCTCCACCCTAGTCTCTAACCTCTGTCCTCTGCAACAGTTCTTCTGCTCCCCAGTTTTCGAGATCTGCTCTATGTAACAGTCCTTCTGTACCGCAGTCTCCAACCTCTTCTCTTTATAACTGTCCTTCTACATCTCAGGCTCAAACCTCTACTTTCTGTATCAGTCTGTCTGAACCCCAGTCTCCAAACTCTGTTCTCTGTATCTATCCTTCTGCACTCACCCTCCAACCTGTGCTCTACATAAGAGTCCTTCTGCACCCCAGACTCCAACATCTGCTCTCGGTAACATTCCTATACCACAGTCTCCAACCTCTGCTCTCTGTAACGGTCCTTCTGCACCCCAATTTCCAAACTCTTCTTCATGTAACAGTCCTTTTGCACCTGAGTCTCCAAACTCTGCTCTCTGTAACAGTCCTTCTACACCTTAGTCTCCAACCTCTGTTCTCTGTAACACTCTTTCTACACCTCAGTCTGAAACCTCTGCTCTCTGCAGGATCCTTTTGCACCCCAGTCTCCAACCACTGTTCTCTGTAACAGTCCGCCTGCAACTCAGTCTCCAACCTCTGCTCTCCGTAAGATCCTTCAGTAACCCAGTCTCCAAACACTGCTCTCTGTAACAGTCCTTGTGCACCTCAGTCTTCAACATCTGCTCTGTGTAAAGTCCTTCTGCACCTCATTCTCCAACCTCTGGTCTCTGTAAGATCCTTCTAAAACCCAGTCTTTAAAATCTGCACTCTTTAACAGTCCTTCTGCACAACATTCTCCAAACTCTGCTCTCAGTAAAAGGACTTCTACAAGTCAGTCTCCAACGTGTGCTCTATGTAACAGGTCTTCAGGACTCCAGTCTCCAACCTCTTATCTCTACATCGATTCTTCTCCAGCACAGTCTCCAACCTCTGCTCTCTGCAACAGTCCTTTTGCACCCCAGTCTTAAACCTCTGCTCTCTGTAAGATTCATCTGAAACCCAGTCTCCAACCTCTGCTCTCTGTAACAGTCCTTCTGCAGCCCAGTCTCCAAACTCTGCTCTCTGTAACATTCCTTCTGCACCTGAGTCTCCAACCTCTGCTCTCTCTAACAGTCCTTTTGCACTCCAGTCTCTAACCTCTGCTCTCTGTAAAAGTCTTTCTGCACCTCAGTCTCCAGCCTCTGCTCTCTGCAATGATCCTTCTGGACCCCAGTCTCCATCCTCTGATCTCTGCAACAGTCCTTCTGCACCATAGTCTCCAACCTCTGCTATTTGTAAGATCATTCTGCACTCCAGTTTCCAAACTCTGATCTCTGTAACATTCATTCTCCACCCCAATTTTTAAACTCTGCTTTCTACAAGTGTAAAGCGGCACCCCAGTCTCCAACCTCTGTCCTCTGCAACAGTCCTTCTGCTGCCCAGTCTCCAACATCGGCTCTCTGTAACAGTCCTTCTGTACCACAGTCTCCAACCTCTCCTCTCTGTATCTATCCTTGTGTACCTTTGTCTCCAACCTGTGCTCTCTGTATCATTTATTCTACACTTCAGTCTCCAACCACTGCTTTCTGTAACAGATTTTCTATACCGCAGTCTACAAAC
The DNA here is from genome assembly GCF_052094955.1 of Ictidomys tridecemlineatus. Taxonomy (NCBI): domain Eukaryota; kingdom Metazoa; phylum Chordata; class Mammalia; order Rodentia; family Sciuridae; genus Ictidomys; species Ictidomys tridecemlineatus. The sequence goes on from NW_027524818.1 coordinate 170,158, forward strand.
TCTGCTCTCTTTAACGGTCTTTCTGCACCCCAATTTGAAAACCCTACACTCTGTAAGAGTCCTTCTGCACCTGAGTCTCCAAACTCTGCTCTCTGTAACAGTCCTTCTACACCTGAGTCTCCAATCTCTGCTCTCTATAACCGTCCTTCTGCACCTCAGTCTAAAACCTCTGCTCTCTGTAAGATTCTTCAGTAAACCAGTCTCCAAACTCTGCTCTCTATAACATTTCTTCTGCACCTCAGTCTCTAATTCTGCTCTCTGTAAGATCCTTCTGCACCCCTGTCTCCAAGCTCTGCTCCTTGCAATGATCCCTCTGCACCACAGTCTCCAACATCTGCTCTATGTAAAAGGACTTCTGCACCTCAGTCTCCAACCTCTGCTTTATGTAACAGGACTTTTGCAACTCAGTCTCCAACCTCTGATCTCTGCAACAGTCCTTCTGCACCACAGTCTCCAAACTCTGCTCTCTGCAACAGTCCTTATGCACCCCAGTCTCCAACCTCTGCTCTCTGCAACATTCCTTCTGCAACCCAGTCTCCAAGCTCTGCTCTCTGCAACAGTTCTTCTGCACCACAGTCTCCAAACTCTGCTCTCTGTAGCATTTCTTCTGCACCTCAGTCTCCAAACTCTGTTCTCTGCAAGGGTACTTCTGCACCTCAGTCTCCAAACTCTACTCTCTTTAACAGTCCTTCTGCACTTCAGTCTCCAACCTCTGCTCTCTGTAGCATCCTTCTAAAACCAATTCTCCAAACTCTACTCTCTCTAACAGTCTTTCTGCACACCAGTCTCAAAACTCTGCTTTCTGTATCAGTCCTTCTGAACCCCAGTCTCAAACCTCTGCTCTTTGTATCTATCCTTCTGTACCTTTGTCTCCAACCTGTGCTCTCTGTATTATTTCTTCTACACTTCAGTCTCCAACCTCTGCTTTCTGTAACAGTTTTTCTATACCGCAGTCTACAAACTCTGCTCTCTTTAACGGTCTTCCTGCACCCCAATTTCCAAACCCTACACCCTGTAACAGTCCTTCTGCACCTGAGTCTCCAAACTCTGCTCTCTGAAACAGTCCTTCTACACCTCAGTCTCCAATCTCTGCTCTCTGTAACAGTCCTTCTGCACCTCTGTCTAAAACCTCTGCTCTCTGTAAGATCCTTCAGTAAACCAGTCTCCAAACTCAGCTGTCTGTAACAGTCCTTCTGCACCTCAGTCTCTAATTCTGCTCTCTGTAAGATCCTTCTGCACCCCTGTCTCCAAGCTCTGCTCTTTGCAACTTTCCCTCTGCACCACAGTCTCCAACCTCTGCTCTATGTAACAGGACTTCTGCACCTCAGTCTCCCACCTCTGCTTTTTGTAACAGGACTTCTGCAACTCAGTCTCCAACCTCTGCTCTCTGCAACAGTCTTTCTGCACCTCAGTCTCCAACCTCTGCTCTCTGTATGATCCTTCTGAAACCCAGACTCAAAACTCTGCTCTCCCATTGATTTACATACTGCCATCCTAGTGTCTGTTGTATTCTGCTGCCTTTCCTATTCTCTACTATCCCCCCTCCCCTCCTCTCCCCTTTGCTCTTCTCTCTCTACCCCCTCTACTGTAATTCATTTCTCCCCCTTTTATTATTTTTCCCTTTCCCCTCACTTCCTCTTGTATGTAATTTTGTATAACCCTGAGGGTCTCCTTCCATTTCCATGCAATTTCCCTTCTCTCTCCCTTTCCCTCCCACCTCTCAACCCTGTTTAATGATGGTCTTCTTCTCGTGCTCTTCTTCCCTAGTCTGTTCTTAATTACTCTCCTTATATCAAAGAAGACATTTGGCATTTGTTTTTTAGGGCTTGGCTAGCTTCGCTTAGCATAATCTGCTCTAATGCCATCCATTTCCCTCCAAATTCTATGATTTTGTCATTTCTTAATGCAGAGTAGTACTCCATTTTGTATAAATGCCACATTTTTTTATCCATTTGTCTATTGAATGGCATCTAGCTTGGTTCCACAGTCTTGCTATTGTGAATTTGCTGCTATGAACATCGATGTAGCAGTGTCCCTGTAGCATGCTCTTTTTAGGTCTTTAGGGAATTGACCGAGAAGGGGGATAGCTGGGTCAAATGGTGGTTCCATTCCCAGCTTTCCAAAAAATCTCCATACTGCTTTCTAAATTGGCTGCACCAATTTGCAGTCCCACCAACAATGTACAAGTGTACCCTTTTCCCCACATCCTCGCCAGCACTTATTGTTGTTTGACTTTGTAATGGCTGCCAATCTTACTGGAGTGAGATGGTATCTTAGGGTAGTTTTGATTTGCATTTCTCTGACTGCTAGAGATGGTGAGCATTTTTTCATGTACTTGTTGATTGATTGTATTTCCTCCTCTGAGAAGTGTCTGTTCAAGTCCTTGGCCCATTTGTTGATGGGATTATGTTATCTTATTGTCTAATTTTCTGAGTTCTTTATATAGTCTAGATATTAGGGCTCTATCTGAAGTGTGAGGAGTACAGATTTGTTCCAATAATGTAGGCTCCCTATTTACCTCTCTTATTGTTTCTTTTGCTGAGAAAAAACTTTTTAGTTTGAGTAAGTCCCATTTGTTGATTCTAGATGTTAACTCTTGTGCTATGGGTGTCCTATTGAGGAATTTGGAGCCCGACCCCACAGCATGTAGGTCGTAGCCAACTTTCTCTTCTATCAGATGCCATGTCTCTGATTTGATATCAAGCTCCTTGATCCATTTTGAGTTAACTTTTGTGCATGGAGAGAGAAAGTGTTCAGTTTCATTTTGTTGCATATGGATTTGCAGGTTTTCCAGCACCATTTGTTGAAGATGCTATCCTTCCTCCATTGCATGCTTTTAGCCCCTTTATCAAATATAAGAAAGTTGTAGTTTTGTGGGTTGGTTTCTGTGTCCTCTATTCTGTACCATTGGTCCACCCGCCTATTTTGGTACCAGTACCATGCTGTTTTTGTTACTATTGCTGTGTAGTATAGTTTGAAATCTGGAATCGCTATACCACCTGATTCACACTTCCTGCTTAGTATTGTTTTTGCTATTCTGGGTCTTTTATTCTTCCATATGAATTTCATGATTGCTTTCTCTATTTCTACAAGAAATGCCATTGGGATTTTGATTGGCATTGCATTAAACCTATACAGAACTTTTGGTAATATCGCCATTTTGATGATGTTAGTTCTGCCTATCCATGAACAGGGTATATTTTTTCATCTTCTAAGGTCTTCTTCAATTTCTCTCTTTAGGGTTCTGTAGTTTTCATTGTATAAGTCTTTCACCTCTTTTGTTAGGTTGATTCCCAAGTATTTTATTTTTTTTTGAGGATATTGTGAACAGAGTGGTTGTCCTCGTTTCCATTTCAGAGGATTTGTCGCTGATATACAGGAATGCCTTTGATTTATGCTTGTTGATTCTATAACCTGCCACTTTGCTGAATTCATTTATTAGCTCTAACAGTTTCTTTGTAGACCCTATTGGGTCTGCTAGCTATAGAATCATGTCATCTGCAAATAGTGATAATTTAAGTTCTTCTTTTCCTATTTTTATGCCTTTAATTTCTTTCATCTGTCTAATTGCTCTGGCCAGTGTTTCGAGAACTATGTTGAACAGAAGTGGTGAGAGAGGGCATCCATGTCTTGTTCCAGATTTTAGAGGGAATGCCTTCAATTTTTCTCCATTCAGAATGATGCTAGCCTGAGGCTTAGCATAAATTGCTTTTACAATTTTGAGGTATGTTCCTGTTATCCCTAATTTTTCGAGAGTTTTGAACATAAAGGGATGCTGAACTTTGTCGAATGCTTTTTCTGCATCTATTGAGATAATCATATGGTTCTTATTTTTAAGTCTATTGATGTGGTGAATAACATTTATTGATTTCCATATATTGAACCAGCCTTGCATACCAGGGATGAATCCTACTTGATCATGGTGCACAATTTTTTTGATATGTTCTTGTATCCAATTTGCCAGAATTTTATTGAGGATTTTTGCATGTAGGTTCATTAGAGATATTGGTCTGCAGTTTTCTTTCTTTGAAGTGTCTTTGTCTGGTTTCGGAATCAGGGTGATGTTGGCCTCGTAGAATGAATTTGGAAGTTCTCCCTCTTTTTCTATTTCCTGAAATAGCTTGAAAAGTATTGGTATTAGTTCCTCTTTAAAGGTTTTGTACAAGTCTGCTGTATACCCATCTGGTCCTGGGCTTTTCTTAGATGGTAATCTTTTGATGGTTTCTTCTATTTCCTCAATTGATATTGGTCTGTTTAGGTTGTCTATATCCTCCTGACTCAATCTGGGCAGATTATATGACTTAAGAAATTTATCAATGCCTTCACTATCTTCTATTTTGTTGGAGTATAAGGATTCAAAATAATTTCTGATTATCTTCTGTATTTCTGAAGTGTCTGTCGTGATCTCGCCTTTTTCATCCCGTATGCTAGTAATTTGAGTTCTCTCTCTTCTTCTCTTCGCTAGCATGGCTAAGGAACTGTCAATTTTATTTATCTTTTCAAAGAACCAACTTTTAGTTTTGTCAATTTTTTCAATTGTTTCTTTGTTTCGATTTCATTAATTTCAGCTCTGATTTTAATTATTTCTTGCCTTCTACTTCTTTTGCTGTGGTTTTGCTCTTCTTTTTCTAGGATTTTGAGATGAAGTATGAGATCATTTATTTGTTGGTTTTTTCTTTTTTTAAGGAATGGACTCCAAGCAATGAATTTTCCTCTTAGAACTGCTTTCAATGTGTTCCATAGATTCCGATATGTTGTGTCTGTGTTTTCATTAAACTCTAAAATTTTTTTAATTTCGTCCTTGATGTCTTCTAAAACAAATTGATCATTCAGTAACCTATTGCTCTCTGTAACAATTTTTCTGCACCCCAGTCTCTAAAATCTGCTCTCTGCAACAGTCGTTCTCCACCCCAGTCTCCAACATCTGCTCTCTGCAACAGTCTTTATGCACCCCAGACTCCAAACTCTGCTCTCTGCAACGAACCTTCTGGACCCCAGTTTCCAACGTCTGCTCTCTGCAACATTCCTTCGGCAATACAGTCTCCAACATCTGCTCTCTGTAAGATCCTTCTGCACTCCAGTTTTCAAACTATGCTCTCTGTAAAATTCCTTCACCACCTTAGTCCCAAACCTCTGTCCTCTGCAACAGTCCTTCTGCTCCCCAGTCTCCGAGATATGCTCTCTGTAACAGACCTTATGTACCGCAGTTTCCAACCTCTGTTCTCTGTAACGGTCCTTCTGCAACCCAGTCTTCAACCTCTGCTTTTTGAATCAGTCCTTCTGAACCCCAGTCTTCAACCTCTGCTCTTTGTATTTATCCCTCTGCACCTCAGTCTTCAACCTGTGCTTTCTGTAACAGTCCTTCTGCAAGTCAGTCTCTAAACTCTGCTCTCTGTAACATTCCTTCTACACCTCAGTTTCCAACCTCTACTCTCTGTAACAGTACTTCTGCACTAAGTCTGAAACCTCTGCTCTCCATGATTATTCTGCACCCCATTCTTCAACTACTGCTCTCTGTAACAGTCCACCTGCACCTCAGTCTCTAACATGTGATCTCTGTAAATTCCTTCAGCAAACCAGTCTCCAAACCCTGCTCTCTGTAACAGTTTTTCTGCACACAAGTCTCCAACATTTTCTCTCTGTAACTGGCCTTCTGCACTTCAGTCTCGAAACTTCGCTCTGTATAGCAGGTATTCTCCAACCCACTCTCCATCCTCTGCTCTCTGCAACGATCCTTCTTCACCCCAGTTTTCAAACTTTGCTCTCTGCAATGATCCTAGTGCACCCCAGTCTCCAACCTTTGATCTCTGCAACAGTTCTTCTGCAGCACAGTCTCATAATTGTGCTCTCTGTAAGATCTTTTCTGAACCCCTGTTTCCAAACTCTGCTCTTTGTAACAGTTTTTCTGCACCCCAGTCTCCAACCTCTGCTCTTTGCAATAGTCATTTTGCACCGCAGTCTCCAAAAGCTGCTCTCTGCAACAGTCCTTCTGCACCCTAGTTACCAACATCTGCTCTATGCTACAGTACTTCTGCACCCCAGTCTTCAAACACTGCTCTCTGTAACAGTCCTCCTGTACTGCAGTATCCAACCTCTGCTCTCTGTAATGGTCTTTCTGCACCCCAGACTCCAATCTCTGCTTTCTGCCTCAGTTCTTCTGTACCCCAGTTTCCAAACTCTGCTCTCTGTAACAGTCCTTCAGCACCTCAGTCTCCAACCTCTGATCTCTGCAACAGTCCTTCTGCAAGTCAGTCTCCAAATTCTGCTCTCTGTAAGATCCTTAGGCACCACTGTATTTAACCTCTGCTCTCTGAAACTGTCCTTCTGCACCCGAGTCTCCAACCTCTGCTCTCTGCAACAGTCCTTCTGGACGCGGGCCTCTAACATCTGCTCTCTGCAACACTCATTCTGCATCTGAGTCTGAAAACTCTGCTCTGTGCAACGAACCTTTTGCACCCCATTCAACTACCTCTGCTCTCTTTAACAGTCCTTCTGCACCTCAGTCTTCCAACTATGCCCTCTGTTTGATCCTTCTGCAACCCAGTCTTTAAACTCTGCACTCTGTAACAGTCCTTCTGCAAAACAGTCTCCAAATTCTGCTCTCTGTAACAGGACTTCTGCAACCCAGTCTCCAACCTCTGCTCTCTGTAACAGGCCTTCTGCACCCCAGTCTCCAACCTCTTTTCTCTGCAACAATTCGTGTTCACCCCAGTCTTCAACATATGCTCTCTGCAACAGTCCTTTTGCACCCCAGTCTCCAAACTCTGCTCTCTGTAAGATCCATCTGAACCCCAGTCTCCAACCTCTGCTCTGTGTAACAGTCCTTCTGCACCCCAGTCTTCAAAATCTTCTCTCTGTATCAGTCCTTCTGCACCCCAGTCTCCAAACTCTGCTCCCTGGAACAGTCCTTCTGCACCTCATTCTACAATCTATTCTCTCTGCAACAGTCTTTCTCCTCCCCAGTCTCCGAGATCTGCTCTCTGTAACAGTCCTTCTGTACTGCTGTGTCCAAACTCTGCTCTCTGTTTCGGTTCTTCTACACCCCTGTCTCCAAACTCTGCTTTCTGTATCGGCCTGTCTGAACCCCAGTCTCCAACCTCTGTTCTCTGTATCCATCCTTCTGCACCTCAGTCTCCATCTTGTTCTCTCTGTAAGAGTCCTTCTGCATTTCAGTCTCCAACCTCTGCTCTCGGTAACAGTCCTAAACCGCAGTCTCCAAACTCTGCTCTCTTTAAAGGTCCTTCTGCATGCCAATTTTCAACCTCTGTTTCCTGTAACAGTCCTTCTACACCTCAGACTGAAACCTCTGCTCTCTGAATGATCCTTCTGCACCCTAGTCTCCAACCACTGCTCTCTGTAACAGTACACCTGTACATCAGTCTCTAACCTCTGCTCTCTGTAAGATCCTTCAGCAACCCAGTCTCCAAACTCTGCTCTCTATAACAGTCCTTCTGCACCCCAGTCTCCAACCTCTCCTCTCTGTAGCAGGCCTTCTGCACCCCAGTCTCCAAACTCTGCTCTCTGCAACGATCCTTCTGCATCCCAATCTCCAACTTCTGCTCTCTGCAATGATCCTACTTCACCCCAGTCTCCAAACTCTGATCTCTGCAACAGTCCTTCTGCACCTCTGTCTCCAAATTCTGCTCTCTTTAAGATCCTTCTGCATCCCTGTCTCCAAGATCTGCTATTTGCAACGATCCTTCGGCACCCCAATCTCCAACCTCTGTTCTATATAACAGGACTTCTGCACTTCATTCTCCAACATCTGCTCTCTGCAACAGTCCTTCTGCACCCCAGTCTCTAAATTCTGCTCTCTGTAATAGTCTTTCTGTACTGCATTCTCCAACCTCTACTCTCTGTAACGATCTTTCTGCACCCGATATTAGAGTCTTTGCTTTCTGTATCAGTCCTTGTGCACCCCAGTCTCTAACTTCTGCTCTAAGTGTCCTTCTGAACCTTAGTCTCCAACCTCTGATCTCTGTAACAATCTTTCTTCACCTCAGTCTGCAAACTCTGTTCTCTGCAACGGTCTTTCTGCACCACAGTCTGAAAACTCTGCTGTCTGAAACGAACCTCCTGCACCTCAGTCTCCTACATCTGTTGTCTGTTAAAATCCTTCTGCACCTCAGTCTCCAACATCTGCTCTCTGTAAGATCCATCTGAACCCCAGTCTCCAGCATCTGCTCTTTGTAGTAGTCCTTCTGCACCTCAGTCTCCAACCTTTGCTCTCTTCAACAGCCTTCTGCATCCCAGTCTGCAAACTCTGCTCTCTGCAACGATATTTCTGGATCCCAGTCTCCAAAGTCTGCTCTCTGCAACAGTCCTTCTGCACCCCAGTCTCTGCAAACTCTGCTCTCTGTAAGATCTTTCTGCACTCCATTTTCCAAACTCTCCTCTTTCTAATATTCCTTCTCTACCCTAGTCGCCAACCTTGGATTTCTGCAAGGGTCCTGCGGCAACCCAGTCTCCAAAATCTGTCCTCTGCAACAATCCTTCTGCTCCACAGTTACCAATATGTGCTCTCTGTAACAGTTCTTCTGTACCGCATTCACCAAACTCTGCTTTCTGTAACGGTCCTTCTGCTCCCCAGTCTCCAAACTCTGCTTTCTGTATCAGTCCTTCTGAACCCTAGTCTCCTAACTCTGCTCTCTGTGTCTATCTTTCTTTACCTCAGTTTTCAACCTGTGCTTTCTGAAACAGTCCTTCTGAACCCAAGTATCCGACCTCTGCTCTCTGTAACAGTCCTTCTATACCATAGTCTCCAACCTCTGCTCCCTGTAACGGTCCTTATGCACCCCAATTTACAACCTCTGCTTTCTGTATCAGTCCTTCTGCACCCCAGTCTCCAACCTCTGCTCTCTATAATAGTCATTATGCACCCCAGTCTCCAAAATCCGCTATCTGCAACAGTCTTTCTGCACCCCAGTCTCCAACCTCTGCTCTCTGTAACAATCCTTGTGCATCTCAGTCTCAAAACTCTGTATTCTGCAACGTTACTTCTGCACCTCAGTCTCCAACATCTACTCTCTGTATCATTCTTTCTGAACCTGATTCTTCAACCTATGCTCTCTGTAGGATCCTTCTCTCACCCAGTCTCCAAACTCTGCTCTCTGTAACCATCCTTCTGCTCACCAGTCGCCAACCTCTGCTCTCTGCACCAATCCTTCTTCACCCCAGTCTCCAACCTCTGCTCTCTGCAACAGTCCTTCTGCACACCAGTCTCCAACATCTGCTCTCTGAAACAGTCCTTCAGCAACTCAGTCTAAAAACACTTTTCTCTGCAAGGATCCTTCTGCACCTCGGTCTACTACCTCTACTCTCTGTAAGACCCTTCTGCAACCCAGTCTCCAAATTCTGCTCTCTGTATCAGTCTTTCTGCAGTATATTTTCCAACCTCTGCTCTCTGTAACAGGATTTTTGCAACCCAGTCTCGAATCTTCTCTCTGTAACACGCCTTCAGGACCCCAGTCTCCAACCTCTTTGTAATGATTTTTCTCCACCCCAGCCTACAACATGTGCTCTTTGCAACAGTCCTTCTGCACCCTCATCACCAACCTCTGCTCTCTGTAAGATCCTTATGCACTCCAGTCTCCAACCTCTTCTCTCCGCAACGATTCTTCTCCATCCCAGTCTCCAACATCTTCTCTCTGCAACATTCCTTTTGCACCCCAGTCTCCAAACTCTGCTCTCTGTAAGATTTATCTGAACCCCAGTCTCCAACCTCTGCTCTCTGTAGCAGTCCTTCTGAAAACCAGTCTCCAAACTCTGCTCTCTGTAACTGTCCTTATGCACCTCAGTCTCCAAACTCTGCTCTCTGTAACAGTCCATCTGCATCTCAGTCTCTAAAATCTGCTCTCTGCAACGATCCTTCTGGAAACCAGTCTCCAACTTCTGCTCTGTGCAACAGTCCTGTACACCACAGTCTCCAGACTCTGCTCTCTGCAACATTCCTTCTCCACCCTAGTCTCCAACTTCTGTCCTCTGCAACAGTCCTGTTGCTCCCCAGTCTCCGAGATCTGCTATGTGTAACAGTCATTCTGTATGGCAGTCTCCAAACTCTGCTGTCTGTAACGGTCCTTCTACACCCCAATTTCCAACCTCTGCTTTCTGTAACAGTCTTTCTGCACCTCAGTCTACAACCTGTGCTCTCTGTAATATTCCTTCTTCACCCCAGTCTCCAACCTCTGCTCTCTGCATTGGTAACACTTAACCCCAGTTTCCAACCTTGTTGTCTACAACAGTCCTTCTGTACTGCAGTCTTTAACCTCTGTTCTCTGTAAGGGACCTTTTGCAACCTAGTATCCCACCTCTACTTTCTATATCAGTCCTTCGGCACCACAGTCTCCAAACTCTGCTCTCTGTAACCGTCATTTTGCACCTCACTCTGCAACCTCTGCTCTCTGAAACAGTCCTTTTGCAACCAGTCTTAAAACTCTGCACTCTGCAAGAGTCCTTCTGCACCCCAGTCTCCATCCTCTGCACTCTGCAACAGTCAATCTCCACCCCAGTCTCTAACCTCTGCTCTCTGTACAGGGCCTTCTGCACCCCAGTCTCGAAACTCTGCTTTATGTATCAGTTCTTCTGCACCCCAGTCTCCAAACTGTGCTCTCTGTAACAGTCTTTCTGCACCTCAGACTTCAACCTTTGATCTCTACTACAGTCCTTCAGCGCCTCAATCTCCAACCTCTTCTCTCTGCCACAGTCCTTCTGCACGTCAGTGTCAAAACTCTGCTCTCTGTAAGATCCTTTTGAAACACAGTCTCCAACCTCTACTTTCTGCAATGGTCCTTCTGTAAACCAGTCTCCAACCTCTGTTCTCTACAACAGTCATTCTGCACCCCAGTCTCCAACCTCTGTTCTCTGTAAGGGTCCTTCTGCACCCCAGTCTTAAACCTCTGTTTTCTGTATCAGACCTTCTACAATGCAGTTTCTAAACACTGCTCTCTCCAACGATCCTTCTACACCTTAGTCTCCAAACTCTGCTCTCTCTAACAGTCCTTCTGTATCTCATTCTCCAACCTCTGCTCTCAGTAAGATTCATTTGCAACCCAGTCTCCAAACTCTGATCTCTGTAACTGTCCTTCTGCACCCTAGTCTCCAAGAACTGCTCTCTGTAACAGGCCTTCTTTACACCAGTCTCCAACCTTTTCTGTATGTAACAGGCCTTTTGTCCCCAGACTCCAAACACTTTTCTCTTCAATGATCCTTGTCCACCCTAATTTCCAAGCTCTGCTTTCTGTAACAGTCCTTCTGCACCCCAGTCTCCAACCTCTGCTCTCTGCATTGGTAACACTTAACCCCAGTCTCCAACCTTGTTCTCTACAACAGTTCTTCTGTACTGCAGTCTCCATCCTCTGTTCTCTGTAAGGGACCTTTTGCAACCCAGTCTTCCACTTCTACTTTCTATATCAGTCCTTCTGCACCACAGTCTCCAAACTCTGCTCTCTGTAACCATCATTCTGCACCTCACTCTGCAACCTCTGCTCTCTGAAACAGTCTTTCTGCAACCAGTCTTAAAACTCTGCACTCTGCAAGAGTCCTTCTGCACCCCAGTCTCCATCCTCTGCTCTCTGTAAGGTGCCTTCTGCATCCCAGTCTCAAAACTCTGCTTTATGTATCAGTTCTTCTGCACCCCACTCTCCAACCTCTGCTCTCTGTAACATTCCTCTGTACCCCAGTCTCCAACTCCTGCTCTCTGTGATGGTCCTTCTGCACCTCAGTCTCCAACATCTGCTCTCTGCAACACTCCTTCTGCACAGCAGTCTTCTAACTTTGCTCTCTGCAACAGCATTATACTGCACCTCAGTCTTTAACCTGTGCTCTCTGAAAAAGTCTTTCTGCACCCCAGTCTCCAACCTGTGCTCTCAGTAAAAGTCCTTTTGCACCACAGTCTCCAACCTCTGCTCTCTCTAACAGTCCTTCTGAACCCCAGTCTCTAAACTCTGCTCTCTGTTACGATCCTTCTACACCCCAGTCTCCAAAGTCTGCTCTTAGTAAAACTCCTTCTGCACCCCAGTATCCAACCTGTGCTATCAGTAAAAGTCTTTCTAAACCCTAATCTCCGACCTGCCACAGTTTTTCTGAACCTCAGTCTGAAAACTCCGCTCTCTGTAATCCTACATCTGCAACCCAGTCTCCAAACTCTGCTGTCTGTAACAGTCCTTCTGTACCTCAGTCTCCAATCTCTGCTCTATGAAACAATCCTTCTGTGCACAAGTCTCTAACATCTGCTCTCTTAAACAGTCCTTCTACACCCCAGTCTCCAACCTCTGCTCTATGCAACAGTTCTTCTACACCCCAGTCTCCATACTCTGATCGCCCCAACGATCCTTCTGCACCCCAGTCTCCAATCTCTGTTCTCTACATTAGTTATTCTGCACCCCAGTCTCCAACCTCGGCTCTCTGTAACAGTCTTTCTGTACCACAGTCTTCAACCTCTGTCCTCTGTAAGGGTCCTTATGCACCCCAGCATCCAACTTCTTCTTTCTGTATCAGTCGTTTTGAACCACAGTCACCAAACTCTACCCTCTGTAACCGTCCTTCTGCAACTCAGTCTGCAACCTCTGCTCTCTGCAACAGTCCTTCTGCACCCCAGTCTCCATCCTCTGCTCTCTGCAACAGTTCTTTTGCACCCCAGTCTCCAAAATCTGCTCTCTGCAACAGTCATTCCCCACTCCAGTCTCCAAACTTTGCTCTCTGTAACAGTCCTTCTGTACTGCATTCTACAACCTCTGCTCTCTGTAATGATACTTCTGCACCCGACTCTCCAAACTCTGCTTTCTGTGTCAGTCCATATGCACCCCAGTCTCCAACCTGTGCTCTGTTTAACTGTCCTTCTGCACTTTAGTATCCAACTTCTGCTCTCTGCTACAGTCCTTCTGGACCCCAATCTTCAACCTCTACTATCTGACACAGTCCTTCTACAACCCAGTCTAAAACCTCTGCTCTCTACCACAGTCCTTCTGCACCCAAGTCTCCATCCTCTGCTCTCTGTAACAATCCTTCTGCACCTCAGTATCCAACCTTTCCTCTCTACAACTATCCTTCTGCACCCCAGTCTGAAACCTCTGCTAGATGCAACAGTATGTGAAGCCCAGTCTTCAACATCTTCTTCCTGCAACATTTCTTCTGTACCTCAGTCTGAAAACTCTGCTCTCTGCAATAATCCATCTGCACCCCAGTCTCAAAACTCTGCTCTCTGTAACAGTCCTTTTGTAACTCAGTCTCCAATCACTGCTCTCTTCAACAGTCCCTCTACACCCACGTCTCCATACTCTGATCGCCCCAACGGTCCTTCTGCACCCCAGCCTCAAAACTCTGTTCTCTACATCGGTTTTTCTGCAACGCAAACTCCAAACTCTGCTCTCTGTATCAGTCCTTCTGTAGCAATGTCTCCAACCTCTTTTCTCTGTAAGGGTCCTTATGTACCTCAGTATCCAAACTCTTATTTCTGTATCAGTGGGTTTGAACAACAGTCTCCAAACTCTGCCCCCTGTAACCGTCCTTCTGCAACTCAGTCTGCAACTTCTGCTCTCTGCAACAGTTCTTCTGCACCCCAGTTTCCATCCTCTGTTTTCTGCAACAGTCATTTTGCACCACAGTCTCCAACATCTGCTCTCTGCATCAGTCATTCTGCCACCCCAGTCTCCAATCTTTGCTCTCTGTAACAGTCCTTCTGTACTGCATTCTCCAACCTCTGCTCTCTGTAAGGGTACTTCTGCACCAGAGTCTCTAACCTCTGGTTTCTGTGTCAGTCCTTCAGCAATCCAGTCTTCAAACTCTGCTCTGTGTAACTGTCATTCTGCACCTTAGTCTCCAACCTCTGCTCTCTTCTACAGTCTTTCTGGAACCCAATCTCTAACCTCTACTCTCTACAACAGTCCTTGTACATCCCAGTCTAAAACCTCTGCTCTCTGCATCAGTCTTTCTGCACCCCTTTCTCTAACCTCTGCTCTCTGTAACAATCCTTCTGCACCTCAGTCTCCAACCTCTGCTCTCTGCAAGGGTCCTTCTGCACCTCAGTCTCCAACCTCTACTCTCTGTGACAGTGCATCTGCACCTCAGTCTCCATTCTCTGCTCTCTGTAAGATTCTTCTGCAACCCAGTCTCCAAACTCTGCTCTCTGTAACAGTCCTTCATCACCCCAGTCTCCAAATTGTGCTCTTTGTAACAGGCCTTCTGCACTCCAGTCTCCAACCTCTGCTCTCTGTATCAATCCGTCTGCACCCCAGTCTCCAACGTCTGCTATCTGTAACTGTCCTTCTGCACCCCAGTCTTTAACCTCTGCTCTCTGCAACCCTCTTTCTGCACCTCAGTCTCGAAACTCTGCTTTCTGCAACAGTCCTTCTGCACTCAAGTCTCCAACCTCTTCTCTTCACAACATTCCTTCTGCACCCCATTCTCCAACCTGTGCTCTCTGTAAATTTTTTTCTGCACCTCAGGCTCCGAACTCTGCTCTCTGTACAGATCCTTCTGCACCCCAGTCTTGAACCTCTGCTCTCTGCAACGATCCTTCTGCACCCCAGTTTCAAACCTCTGCTTGCTGCAACAGTCCTTGTGAACCTTCGTCTTCAACATCTGCTTCCTGCAACAGTTCTTCTGTACCTCAGTCTGAAAACTCTGCTCTCTGCAACAGTCCTTCTACACCCCAGTCTCCATACTCTGCTCGAACCAACGCTCCTTCTGCACCCCAGTCTCCAACATCTGCTCTCTGAAACAGTCCTTCTACACCGCAGTCTCAATAATCTACTCACCCCAACGATCCTTCTGCACCCCAGTCTCTAAACTCTGTTCTCTACATCAGTTCTTCTGCACCCCAGTCTCCAACCTCGGCTCTCTGTAACAGTCCTTCTGTACCACCGTCTTCAACCTCTGTTCTCTGTAAGGGTCCTTATGCACCCGAGTATCCAAACTCTGCTTTCTGTATCAGTCGCTTTGCACCACCTTCTCCAAACTCTTCCCTCACTAACAATCCTTCTGAAACTCAGTCTGCAACCTCTGCTCTCTGCCACAGTCCTTCTGCACCCCAGTCACAATCCACTACTCTCTGCAACAGTCCTTTTGCACCCCAGTCTTCAACATCTGCTATCTGCAACAGTCATTCTCCACCCCAGTCTCCCACCTCTGCTCTCTGTAACAGTCCATCTGTACTGCATTCTCCAAACTCTGATCTCGGTAAGGGTACTTCTGCACCCGAGTTACCAACCTCTGCTTTCTGTATCAGTCTTTCTGCACGCCAGTCTCCAAACTGTCCTCTGTGTAACTGTACTTCTGCACCTTAGTCTCCAACCTCTGCTCTCTGCTACACTCTTTCTGGACCCAAATTTCCAAACTCTTCTCTCTGCAACAGTCCTTCTGCATGCCAATCTCCAACCTCTACTCTGAGCAACAGTCCTTCTGAACCTCAGTCTTCAAACTCTGCTCTCTGCAACATTCCTTCTGCACCCCAGTGTCAAACCTTTGCTCTCTGTAAAAGTCTGTCTGCACCCCAGGCTCCAACCTCTGCTCTCTGTAACAGTCCTTCTGCACCTCAGTCTCCAAACTCTTTTCTCTGTAAAATCCTTCTGAAACCCAGTCTCCAACGTCTCTTCTCTGTAACAGTTCTTCTGCAACCCAGTCTCCAAACTCTGCTCTCTGTAATAGTCCTTCATCACCCCAGTCTCCAAACTCTGCTCTCTGTAACAGACCTTCTGCCCCCCAGTCTCCAAACTCTGCTCTCTGTGTCAGTCCATCTACACTCCAGTCTCTAAACTCTGCTCTCTGCAATGATCCTTCTGCACCCCAGTCTCATACCTGTGCTCGCTGTAACAGTCCTTGTGTAACCCAGTCTAAAACATCTGCTCTCTGCAACAGTTCTTGTGTACCTCAGTCTGAAATGTCTGCTCTCTGCAATAATCCTTCTGCACCCAGTCTCAAAACCTCTGCTCTTAGTAACAGTCCTTCTGTACCTCAGTCTCCAAACTCTGCTCTCTCTAAGACCCTTCGGAAACCCAGTAATCAAACTCTGCTGTCTTTAACAATCCTTCTGCACCCAGTCTCTTAACTCTGCTCTCTGTAATAGGCCTTCTGTATCCCAGTCTCCAAACTCTGCTCTCTGTAAGAGGCCTTCAGAACCCCAGTCTCCAACTTCTACTCTCTGCAACGATATTCTGCACCCCAGTCTCCAAACTCTGCTCTTTGTAACAGTCCTTATGTACCTCAGTCTCCAATCTCTGCTCAATAAAACAGTCCTTCAGCACACAAGTCTCCAAGATCTGCTCTCTGAAACAGTCCTTCTGCAACCCAGACTCCAACCTCTGCTCTCTGCAACAGTCCATCTACACCCCAGTCTCTATACTCTTCTCGCCCCAGCGATCCTTCTGAACCCCAGTCTCCAACGTCTTCTCTCTGCAACAGTCCTTCTGTACCTTAGTCTCCAACCTAATCTCTCTGTAAGACCCTTCTGAAACACTGTCTGCACACTCTGCTCTCTGTAACAGCCCTTCTGCACCACAGTCTCCAACCTCTGCTCTCTGTAACAGGCCTTGTGCAAAACAGTCTCCAAACTCTTCTCTCTGTAAGAGGCCTTCTGCACCCCAGTCTCCAAACTCTACTCTCTGCAAGGATCCTTCTGGACCCCAGTATCCAACATCTGCTCTCTACAACAGTCCTTCTTCACCCCAGTCTCAAACCTCTGCTCTCTGCAAGATCTTTCTGCACATCAGTCTCCAACCGTTGCTCACTTTAACAGTACTTCTGCACCCCAGTCTCCAAACTCTGCTCTCTGTAACAGTCCTACTGTACCGGATTCTCCAACATCTGCTCTCTGTAACGGGCCTTCTGCACCCCAGTCTCCAACATCTGCTCTCTCTATCAGTCCTTCTGCACCTCAGTCTCCAACCTCTGCTTTCTGCAACAGTCCTTCTGCACCCAAGTCTCCAACCTCTGCTCTCTGCAACATTCCTTCTGCATGCCAGTCTCCAAACTCTGCTCTCTGTAATGATCCTTCTGCACCCCAGTCTCAAACCTCTGCTCTCCGCAACGATCCTTCTGCACCTCAGTCTCCAAGTTCTGCTCTCTGCAAAGATCCTTTGGCACCTCAGTCTCAAACCTCTGCTTGCTGCAACAGTCCTTGTGAACCCCAGTCTCCAACATCTGCTCTCTGTAACAGTTCTTCTGTATCTCAGTCTGAAAACTCTGCTCTCTGCAATAATCCATCTGACCCCCGTTCTCCAACCTCTACTCTCTGTAAAAGTCCTTCTGTACCTCATTCTCCAATCTCTGCTCTATGCAACAGTCTTTCTGCACCCCAGACTTCAACCTCTGCTCTCTGCAACAATCCTTCTACACCCCAGTCTCCATACTCTGCTCGCACCAATGATCCTTCTGCACCCCAGTCTCCAAACTCTGCTCTCTGCAACAGTCCTTCTACACTCCAGTCTCCATTCTCTGCTCACCCCAACGATACTTTAGCACCCCAGTCACCAACATCTGTTCTCTACATCAGTTCTTCTGCACCCCAGTTTCCAACCTCTGCTCTCTGTAACAGTCCTTCTGTACCGCAGTCTCCAACCTCTGTTAGGGTTTTTATGCACCCCAGTACCCAACATCTGCTTTCTGTATCAGTCCTTTTGCATCATAATCTCCTAACTCTGCCCTCTGTGACAGTCCTTCTGCAACTCAGTCTGCAACCTCTGCTCTCTGCAACAGTCCTTGTGCGTCCCAGTCTCCATCCTCTGCTCTCTGCAACATTCCTTCTGCACCCCAGTCTCCAAAATCTGCTATCTGCAACAGTCATTCTCCACCCCAGTCTCCAAACTCTGCTCTCTGTAAGAGTCCTTCTGTACTGCTCTCTCGAAACTCTGCTCTCTGTAAGGATACTTCTGCACCCGAATCTCGAAACTCTGCTTTCTGTATCAGTCCTTCTGCACTCCAGTCTCCAACCTCTGCTCTGTGTAACTGTCCTTCTTCACTTTAGTCTCCAACGTCTGCTCTCTGCTACAGTTTTTTTGTACCCCAGTCTCCATAATCTACTCTCATCAACAGTCCTTCTGCACCCCAGTCTCCAACCTCTGCTCTTTGTAAGAGTCCTTCTGTACTAAAGACTCCAACCTATGCTCTCTCTAATTGTCCTGCTGTACCCTAGTCTTAAAACCCTGCTTTTTGAATCATTTCTTCTGCACCCCTGTCTCAATCCTCTGCTCTCTATAACAGTCCTTCTACACCTCAGTCTCCAACCTCTGCTCTCTGCAAGAGTTCCTTCTGCACCGAAATCTCCAACTTCTCCTCTATACACAAGTCATTCTACACCACAGTATCCAACCTGTGCTCTCTGTAACAATCCTTCTGCACCCCAGTCTCCAAATTTTGCTCTCTGCAGCAGTCCTTCTTCACCCCAGTCTCCAACCTCTGCTCTCTGTAACAGTCCTTCTACACCTCATATCCAAACTCTGCTATCTGCAACAGTCCTTATGCGCCCCAGTCTCCAACCTCTGCTGTCTGCAAAATTCCTTCTTCACCCCAGACTGCAATGCGTGCTGTGTGTAACAGTCCTTCTACAGCCAAGTCTCCACCTCTGCTCTCTGCAATGATCCTTCTGTACCTCAGTCTGAAAACTCTGCTCTATGCAACAGTCCTTCTGCACCCCAGTCTCCAAACTCTGCTCTCTGCAACGATCCCTCTGTACCCCAGTATCCAACATCTGCTCTATGCAACAGTCCTTCTGCACCCCTATCTTCAACCTCTGCTCTCTGTATCAGTCCTTCTGCACCCCAGTCTCCAACCTCTGCTCTCTGCAACGATCCCTCTGCACCCCAGTCTACAACATCTGCTAGCTGCAACTGTCCTTTGCACCCCAATCTCCAAAATCTGCTCTCTGCAACAGTTGTTCTGTACCTCAGTCTGAAAACTCTGCTCTCTGCCATAATCCTTCTGCACCCGAGTCTCCAACCTCTGCTCTCTGTAACAGTTCTTCTGTACCTCAGTCTCCAACTTCTGCTCTGTATCAGATCTGCACCCCTGTCTCCCAAATATGCTCTCTGTAACAGTCCTTCTTCACCTCAGGCTTCAACCTCTGCTCTGTGTAACAGTCCTTCTGCACCCCAGTGTCCAACCTCTGCTCTCTGCAATGATCCTTCTGCATCCCAGTCTCCAACATCTGCTCTGTGCAACAGTCCTTCTGCAAGCAAGTCTCCAACATCTGATCTCTGCAACAGTCCTCCTGCACCTCAGTCTCCAAACTCTGCTCTCTTCAAGATTCCTACTGCACCTCAGTCTGAATGCTCTGTTCTCTGCAACGACCCTTCTGCACCCCAGTCTCCAACCTCTGCTCTGTGTAACAGTCCTATTGTACCTCAGTCTCCAAACTCTACTCTTCGTAAGATCCTTCTGCAACCCTGCTTTCTGTAACAGTTTTTCTGCACCCCAGTCTCCAACCTCTGCTCTCTGTAACAGGCATTTTGCACCCCATTCTCCAAACTCTGCTCTCTGTAACAGTGCTTCTGCACCTCAGTCTACAAACTTTGCTCTCTGCAACAGTCCTTCTGCTCCCCAGTCTTCAACATCTGCTCTCTGCAACAGTCTTTCTGTACAAAATCTCCAAACTCTGCCTATTTAACAGTCCTACTGTAACGCAGTCTCCAAACTCTGCTCTCTGCAACAGTCCTTCTGCAACCCAGTCTCCAACCTGTGCTCTCCACAGCAGTCCTTCTACACTCCAGTGTCCAGCCTCTGCTCTCTGCAACAATCCCTCTGCAACCCAGTCTCCAAACTCTGCTCTCTGTAACAATCCTTCTGCACCTCAGTCTTCAACCTCTGCTCTCTGCAACGGTCCTTGTACAATACAGTCTCCAAGAACTACTCTCTGTAAATGTACTTCTGAACCCCTTCTCCAAACTCTGCTCTCTGTAATAGGCCTACTGCACCGCAGTCTCCAACCTCTGTTTTTTATAACAATTTTTCTTCACCCCAGTCCCCAAACTCTGATCTTTGAAACAGTATTTCAGCACCGCAGTCTCCTAGATGTGTTCTCTGCAAAAGACCTTTTACACCTCAGTCTGAAAACTCTGTTCTCCACAAGGATCCTTCTGCACCCCAGTCTCCAACCTCTGCTCTCTTTAACAGTCCTGAAGCACATCGGTCTACAACTCTGCTCTCTGTAAGATCCTTGTACAACTTTGTCTAAAAACTCTGCTCTCTGTAAGAGTTCTTCTGCACCCCAGTCTCCAACCTCTGCTCTCTGTAACAGTCCTTCTGCACCTCATATCCAAACTCTGCTATCTGCAACAGTCCTTATGCGCCCCAATCTCCAACCTCTGCTGTCTGCAAAATTCCTTCTTCACCCCAGACTGCAATGCGTGCTGTGTGTAACAGTCCTTCTGCAGCCAAGTCTCCACCTCTGCTCTCTGCAATGATCCTTCTGTACCTCAGTCTTAAAACTCTGCTCTCTGCAACAGTCCTTCTGCACCCCAGTCTCCAAACTCTGATCTCTGCAACGATTCCTCTGTACCCCTGTATCCAACATCTGCTCTATGCAACAGTCCTTCTGCAACCCTATCTCCAACCTCTGCTCTCTGTATCAGTCCTTCTGCACCCCAGTCTCCAACCTCTGCTCTCTGCAACGATCCCTCTGCACCCCAGTCTACAACATCTGCTAGCTGCAACTGTCCTTTGCACCCCAATCTCCAAAATCTGCTCTCTGCAACAGTTGTTCTGTACCTCAGTCTGAAAACTCTGCTCTCTGCCATAATCCTTCTGCACCCGAGTCTCCAACCTCTGCTCTCTGTAACAGTTTTTCTGTACCTCAGTCTCCAACTTCTGCTCTGTATCAGATCTGCACCCCTGTCTCCCAAATATGCTCTCTGTAACAGTCCTTCTTCACCTCAGGCTTCAACCTCTGCTCTGTGTAACAGTCCTTCTGCACCCCAGTGTCCAACCTCTGCTCTCTGCAACGATCCTTCTGCATCCCAGTCTCCAACATCTGCTCTGTGCAACAGTCCTTCTGCACCCAAGTTTCCAACATCTGATCTCTGCAACAGTCCTCCTGCACCTCAGTCCGAAAACTCTGCTGTCTCCAAAGATTCTTCTGCACCCCAGTCTCAAAACTCTGCTCTCCGTAACAGTCCTTCTGCGCCCCAGTCTCCAAACTCTGCTCTCTGTAACAGGCCTTCTGCAACCCAGTCTCAAAACTCTGCTCTCTGTATCAGTCTTTCTGCACCCCAGTCGTAAACCTCTGCTCTTTGTAAGAGTCCTTCTGCATCTCAGTCTCCTACATCTGCTCTCTTCACCAGTCCTTCAGTACCCCAGATTCCAACTTCTGGTTTCTGCAACAGTTTTTCTACACCCCAGTATCCAACCTCTGATATTTGAAAAAGTCCTTCTGCATCCAAGTCTCCAAACTCTGCTCTCTGTAATAATCTTTCTGTGCCTCAGTCTTTAACATCTACTCTTTGTAACATTCCCTCTGCACCTCACTCTCCAACAACTGCTCTCTGTAATTACCTTCTGCAACCCAGACTCCAAACTCTACCCTCTGTAGCAGTCCTTCTGCATGCCTTCTCCCAACTCTCCTCTCCATAACAAGCCTTCTGCACCCAAGTCTCTAAAGTCTGTTCCTTATAAAAATCCTTCTTTACCAGAGTCTCCAACATCTGCTCTCTGTAACAGTCCTGCTGCACCTCGGTCTACAATCTCTGCTCTCTGTAAGATCATTCTGCAACCTTGTCTAAAAACTCTGCTCTCTTTAACAGTCCTTCTGCACCTCAGTCTCCAAACTCTGTTCTTTGCAACACTCCTTATGCACTCCAGTCGCCGCCCTCTACTCTCTGTAACAGTCCTTCTGTACCACAGTCTTCAAACTCTTCCCTCTGTAACGGTCCTTCTGCACCCCAGTCTCCAACATCTGTTTTCTGTATCAGTCCTTCTGTACCCCAGTCTACAACCTCTGCTCTCTGTAACAGTCCTTCTGCACCTCATATCCAAACTCTGCTATCTGCAACAGTCTTTATGCGTCCCAGTCTCAAACCTCTGCTGTCTGCAAAATTCCTTCTTCACCCCAGACCGCAACACGTGCTGTGTGTAACAGTCCTTCTGCAGCCAAGTCTCCACCTCTGCTCTCTGCAATGATCCTTCTGTACCTCAGTCTTAAAACTCTGCTCTCTGCAACAGTCCTTCTGCACCCCAGTCTCCAAATTCTGTTCGGTGTAACAGTCCTTCTGTACCTCAGTCTTCAACCTCTGCTCTCTGCAAGAGTCCTTCTGCACCCCAGTCTCGAACATATGCATTCTAAACAGTCCTTCTGCACTTCAGTCTCCAAAATATGCTCTCTGAAACAGTCCCTCTGAGTGTCCAAACTCTTCCTTCTGCTCCCCAGTCTCCAACGTCTTCTCTCCTTAACACTCCTTCTGCACCCCAGTCTTCAACCTCTGTTCTCTGTAAGGTTCTTCTGCACCCCAGTTTTCAAACTCTGCTCTCTGTAACATTCTTCTCCAACCCAGTCTACAACCTCTGCTTTCCTAAACGGTCCTGCTGAAACCCAGTCTACAACATCTGTTCCCTGCAACAGTCCTTTTACTTTCCAGTCTCAAACCTCTGCTCTCTGTAATAGTTTTTCTGTATGGCAATCTCCAACCTCTGCTCTCTCTACCGGTCCTTCTGCACCACAGTCTCAAAACTCTTCTTTCTGTATAAGTCTTTCTGAACCACGGATTCCAACCTCTGCTTTCTGAAATAGTCCTTCTGCAAATTTGTCTCAAATATCTGAGCTCTGCAACCTTACTTCTGCACCCCCTTCTCTAACCTCTGCTCTCTGCAACAGTCCTTCTGTACCTCAGTCTGAAAAATCTGCTCTCTGCAACAATCTCTCTGCACCCCAGTCTCCAACCTCTGCTCTCTGTAACAGTCTTTCTGTACCTCTGTCTCCTACCTCTGCTCTCTGTAAGACCCTTCTGAAACCCAGTCTGAAAACTCTGCTCTCTGTATCAGTCCTTCTGCACCCCAGTCTCCAACGTCTGCTCTCTGTAACAGGCCTTCTACATCACAGTCTCTAACCTCTGCTCTCTGTAAGAGGCCTTCTGCACCCCAGTCTCCAACCTTAACTCTCTGGAACTATCCTTCTGCACGCCAGTCTCCTACCTCTTCTCTCTAAAACAGTCCTTCTGAACCCCAGTCTCCTACCTCTGCTCTCTGTAAGATCCTTCTGCACACCAGTCTCCAACCCCTGCTCGCTGTAACAGTCCTTCTGGAACCTATCTCCAAACTCTGTTTTCTCCATCAGTCCTTCTACACCCCAGTCTCCAAATTCTGCTCTCTGTAACAGTCCTTCTGTACCAGAGTCTCCAACCTCTGCTCTCTATAATAGTCCTTCTGCACCTCAGTCTCCAACCTCTGCTTTCAGTAACAGTCCTTCTGAACCCCAGTCCCCAAACTCTGCTCTCTGCAACATTCCTTCTGCACCCCAGTATAAAACCTATGCTCTCTATAAAAGTCCGTCTGCACCCCAGTCTCCAACGTCTGCTCTCTGTAATGATCATTCTGCAACCTAGTCTCAAACATCTGCTCTCTGTAACAGTCCTTATGCACCGCAATCTCAAAACTCTTTTTCTCTGTAAGATCATTCTGAAAACAAGTCTTTAACGTCTGCTATGTGTAACTGTCCTTCTGTACCCCAGTCTTTAAACTCTGCTCTCTGCAACAGTCCTTCTGCACCTCAATCTCCAACTCTGCTTTCTGCAACAGTCCTTCTTAACCCAAGTCTCCAACCTCTGCTCTCGCAGCATTCCTGCTGCACCCATCTCCAAACTGTGCTCTCTCTAAAAGTCTTTCGGTACCCCAGTCTCTAAACTCTGCTCTCTGTAACAATCCTTCTGCACGCCAGTCTCGAACCTCTGCTCTCTGCAACGATCCTTCTTCACCCCATTCTCAAACCTCTGCTCTCTGCAAATGTCCTTGTGAACCCCAGTCTCCAACATCTGCTTTTTAAAACAGTTCTTCTGAACCTCAGTCTGAAAACTCCGCTCTCTGTAATCCTCTATCTGCAACCCAGTCTCCAACCTCTGCTCTCTGTAATTGTCTTTCTGTACCTCAATCTCCAACCTCTGCTCTATGAAAAAATCCTTGTGTGCACAAGTCTCTAACATCTGCTCTCTTAAACAGTCCTTCTTCACCCCAGTCTTGAACCTCTGCTCTCTGCAACGATTCTTCTGCAACTTAGTCTCCAACCTCTGCTCTCTGCTACACTCCTTCTGGACCCCAATTTCCAAATTCTACTCTCTGCAACAGTCCTTCTACATTGCAGTCTAAAACCTCTACTCTCTGCAACAGTCCTTCTGCACGCCTATCTTCTACCTCTACTCTCAGCAACAGTGTTTCTGAACCTCAGTCTCAAACCTCTGCTCTCTGCAACATTCCTTCTGTACCCCAGTATCAAACCATTGCTCTCTGTAAAAGTCCGTCTGCACCCCAGTCTCCAACCTCTGCTCTCTGTAATGATCCTTCTGCACCTCAGTCTTGAACCTCCGCTATCTGTAACAGTCCTTCTGCACCTCAGTCTCCAAACTCTTTTCTCTGTAAGATCCTTCTGAAACCCAGTCTCCAACGTCTCTTCTCTGTAACAGTCCTTCTACAACCAGTCTTTAACCTCTGCTATCTACAACAGTCCTTCTGCACCTCAGTCTCCAACCTCTTTTTTTCTGCAAGAGTCCTTCTGCAAACAAATCTCCAACCTCTGCTCTCCACAACATTCCTTCTGCACCAAAGTCTCCAACCTGTGCTCTCTGTAAAACTGCTTCTACACCCCAGTCTCCAAACTCTGCTCTCTGTAACAATCCTTCTGCACCCCAGTCTCGAACTTCTGCTCTCTTCAACAATCCTTCTGCACCTCAGTCTTCAACCTCTGCTCTCTGCAACGATCCTTCTGCACCACAGTCTCAAATCTCTGCTAGCTGCAACAGTCCTTATGAACCCAAGTCTTCAGCATATGCTTCCTGCAACAGTTCTTCTATACCTCAGTCTGAAAACTCTGCTCTCTGCAATAATCCATCTGCACTCAAGTCTCCAACATATACTCTCTGCAAAAGTCCTTCTACACCCTAGTCTCCATACTCTGCTCGCCTAAACGATCCTTCTGCACCACAGGCTCCAACATCTGTTCCCTACATCAGTCCTTCTGCAAATCAGTCTGTAACCTCTGGTCTCTGCAACAGTCCTTCTTCACCCCACTCTCCATCTTCTGCTCTCGGCAGCAGTCCTTTTGCACTCCAGTCTCCAACATCTGCTCTCTTCAACAGTCATTCTCCACCCCAGTCTCCAATCTCTGCTCTCTGTAACAGTTCTTCTGTACTGCATTCTCCAACCTCTGCTCTCTCTAAGTGTACTTCTGTATCTGAATCTCGAACCTCTGCTTTCTATATCAGTCCTTCGGCACCCCAATCTCCAATCTCTGCTCTGTGTAACTGTACTTCTTCACGTTAGTCTCCAAATCTGCTCTCTGATACAGTCCTTCTGGACCCCAATCTCCAACGTCTACTCTCTGCAACAGTCCTTCTACATCCTAGTCTAAAATCTCTCCTCTCTGCTACAGTCTTTCTGAACCCGGTCTCCAACCTCTGCTCTCTGTAACAATCCTTCTGCACCTCAGTTTCCAACCTCTGCTCTCTGCAAATGTCCTTCTGCACCTCAGTCTCCAACCTCCACCGTCTGTAAGAGTGCTTTTGCACTTCAGTCTCCAACCTCTGCTCTCTATAAGATCCTTCCACAACCCAGTCTTCAAACTCTGCTTTCTGTAAGATCCTTCTGCAACCAAGTCTTCAAACTCTCCTCTCCATAACAGTCCTTCTGCACACCAGTCTCTAACCTCTGCTCTCTGCAACGATCTTTCTTCACCCCAGTCTCTAACCTCTGCTCTTTGCAACAGTCATTCTGAACCCCAGTCTCCAACATCTGCTCTCTGCAACAGTCCTTCTGCACCTCAGTCTGAAAATTCTGCTCTCTGCAACGATTTTTGTCCACCCCAGTCTCCAAACTCTGCTTTCTGTAAGAGTCCTTCTGCACCTCAGTCTCCAACTTCTGCTCTCGGCAACAGTTCTTCTGCACCCCAGTCTTTAACAGGAGATAATACCAAAAGTTAGCTAATAGGATCACATCAAATTAAGAAGGTTCTGCACAGCAAAGGAGACAATTAGAATATGAAGAGAGAACCTACGGAAAGCGAGAAAATCTTTATGAGGTGCTCTTCTAAAAGAGGATGAATATTCAGAATATTAATAAAGAACTCAAAAAAATTAACATCAAACCCACAATTTTTAAATAACCCAATTATCAAATAACCCAATTACCAAATGGGAAACTAAATGAACTAAACAGACACGTCTTAGAAGAAAATATGTGAGTGGCCAACAAATATATGAAAATACTTGCAAGTCAAGACTACCCTGAGATTTCATCTCACTTCAGTGACAAAGGCAACCACCAAGAATACAAACAGAAACGAGTGTGACAAGAAGAGTATTGGAGAGAAATGTGCACTCTCACCCTGTTGGTGGGCATGTAAATCAGCACAACCACCACGGAAATCGGGATGGAGGCTCCTCAGGAGTAGCCATGGACCACCCTGCGACCCAGCTCTACCTCTGCTTGGTATTTATCACAGCGGATCGAAGTCATCATACTATAATGACACATACAATCCCATGAACCAGCCGAGGTGACATCAGTGGACGAATGGATAAATAACATCTCGTATATGCACACTGGAATTTCATTCAGCCATAAAGAAGAACGAAATTATGTCATGCTGGAAGATGGATGATCTTCAGAACATTTAGGGAGATAAGCAACTCAGAAACTTAAGGGCCATATGTTTTTCCTCTGTTAAAGCTAGAGGGGGAAAATTAAGAAAAGTTGGGAAGGGAGTCTCATCATGAAAGTTGAAGGAAGATCAGTAGAGTCAAGGCACCAGGGGAGGAGGTGAGGAAAAGGGAAATATTGGAATGATATTGGCCAAAGTTCACGGTTATTGTGTGTGCATGTTCAAATATGTGTCAGCAAATCTCACCATTATGGACCACTACAATGCACCAATGAAATGTGAAAAGAAGAGTTTCACATTACATGGGACAGGGACTATTCTAGGAGGGTGCCCATATTTTCTCATCTATAAATACCACAATCATTTACCACTTCAAAAATATCTACAGATTCAAATGTTCTGATCACTGCTCCACCACATGGCCTTTTCTACTTCAGGGTCCCCTTATTCTCACTGAAATCAGGAAGCCCGTTTCAATGATGCCATCTGTTAATGTTTTCCCAGGCTGCCGAAGACAGCAGCTGCGGGTTTCACAAGGATCTGGTGCTGCCTTCTGAACGCATGTCCACGAGGCCTTGGCGAAGGCTGGTGCTCCAGTCCCTCCTCCAGATACAGCTGTGAGGCCAGGGAAGAGGTCACATAACACGCCATCCACCACCTTATTTATTTCTCATCACCATCCTCTCATTTATTCCAGGATCATCTTGGTCATTGAACTTAAGCAAACACTGAGTCCAGATTTCAGTCCATCAACCAAAGAGAGTCTAATAGCCACTCCCCGTGGCTCAGGAAAATCCTTGGCCCTAACATTTCTGGTGATTATGTCCCTGTGACTGCATTCAAGATGATCCAGAAATATGTCCTGACTTCTTTGGTCTAAAGACTCAAACAAATTCTCTTATATATTATTAAGGCTAATATTAACAAAATACAGTAAAATATTTACCTTTTATTTTGGTGTGACCCTTATACTCTCCTGGGCTATATTTTATACTCTTACCTGAGGCGTTCTAGGAACAGACCCCAATTAAGAGTCTGGTGAAAATGTGGGATGATGGATGAGCATCTTAAAGACAATTGGGCTGGGGATGTGGCTTAAGCAGTAGTGCGCTTGCCTGGCACGTGTACGGCCCGGGTTCGATCCTCAGCACCACATACCAACAAAGATGATGTGTCCGCCGAGAACTAGAAAATGAATATTAAAAATTCTCTCTCTCTCTCTCTCTCTCTCTCTCTCTCTCTCTCTCTCTTCCTCTCCTCTTCTCTCCTCTAGTCTCTCACTCTCTCTTAAAAAAAAAAGACAACTGCCCATGTAGAGTCACCAAGGGTCTTCAATTTAGGGAAAGCTAGTCTCCTCGGGGGAGGAGGGGCTGCTTCTGACAGCAAAGAGGGTTAATGGAGATTTCAGGGTTCAAGGCTCTGAGATTTGTCTAATCCCACTGGTATTTTGCCATTCTAATTAACAGGGTCTCAATCATTCCCCCATTAATGTCCTAATTGACATAAGAGAGACCTGGAGAAATTGTGGATGTATAATTTTCTTTGTACTTCTGTAATTTGGAGAATTGGATGTTTTATTATGACATTAACCTTTATCAGTTTCCAGAGAAAAAATATTTCTGATTATCTGAACCTGACTTGAAGGAGGAATATAATGCTTGAACCTATCATTTTATTTCTGTAAGTCTCCCACTCCAGTCAGGAACAGAAGTCTGTAGTCATGTTGTAATGTTCATTCCCTCCCTGAAGGTTGATGGTGTTATTCCAAAGCTCAGTTTTCCATAGACATTTGATTTCAGGCCACAATAACTTAAATCTCTTTTGGTCATTGCACACCACGAATTATCAGGTCTCCTTTCCCATGGGCTGTGACATCATCAACATATTCAATTCCCTCAGGTCAGACATCCAACCTACCTTCTCAATCTGTTATCTTGAACCATCTCTGATGTAAACCACTATTGTGGTCAGTGCCCCCGTGGTCAGGTAGAGATGGAGAACGACTCTTGATGTCTTAGGGTAGAGGAAGTTGACACAGAAAAAAGTTATAAAATGGTTGGGAGATCTGGAATAAAAAAGGAAAATAGGGCAGGTGACACCACCCCATATATGGAAACCCTAACTTCCCTGGAAAGAGACGCTCATTCCATGCTACTGTGGCCCACATTCAGGAACAGCTGTCTAGGAGCAAGCACACACAGCTCCTGACACCAAGGAAATTAGTTCCTGCCTCTACAGGGCTGGTTTGCTGCTGCTGCTATGGGATCCAAAAGAACCCGCTTTCTTCCTTTCCTTTCTTTCTCTCTGCCTAGTGTTTGGCTGATCTTGACAGAACCTCCTAAAATGGAGGCCTGAAATCAGGGGAGTGTGGGAAACGAGGTTCTCGTACTTCCTTTCCCTCTGGTGTGGGGAGAACACAGAAGGATAGAGATGGTGCTGAACACGCACACAAGGTGTCCAACACACTTGAACCTGAAAGTGGGATAAGGGTGTTTATGAAAAGAGAGGAGAGAAAGGAGTCTCAGAGATTTTAAAAGCGGGAGTTGGAGTTGAAGCTCCAGATACAGACTCTCTAACCAGGTGCCTACAAGTCCCTGGAAGGCATCTTTTTCAGATGACTGTATACTCCAGTTTGAAGATTGGTCTAGACTTTGATGGTGCAAAGGGATGCACACCATCCAGCCAGCTTCCTCAGGGCACTTTGGACCTCCTTGCTTCTCAGGCTGTGAATGACGGGGCTCAACAGGGGGCTCACCACACAGAAGATCACAGAGACCAGGGTGTCTATGTCCAGCCTTCTCTGGGCCTGTCATAGTGGAAGATGGCTATTTTATAGAAGACCACCACGACAGTGAAGGGGTATGCACAGGTGGAGAAGGCCTTCCTCCTGCCCTGGGCAGAGGGAATCCCCAGGATGGCCGCAATGATGAGTGTGTAGGAGCCTGAAGTGAAGAGGCAGGGGCTCAGGCCCATGGTGGCACTGACAATGTGGAGCACAGACTCGTTTACAGGGGTGTCTGAGCAGGAGAGCTTCAGGAGCAATGGGGTTTCACAGAGAAAGTGGAGGAACTGCTGGGGCCCACACAGAGTGAGTGTGATGGCCAGCACCGTGTGTGTGACCAAATTCACCAGCCCACACAGCCAGGACCCAGTCACCAGGCCAACACAGACCTTCACACTCATGATGACTGGGTACTGAGGAGGACGGCAGGTGGCCACACAGCAGTCATACTGGCCACACAGCCAGTAAGAAGCCCTCTGTGCCGCACTTGTCACCAAGAAGAAGATCTGGGAAAGGCAGCCCTCATAAGAAATGGCCTTCTTCTCCCAAAAGAAGTTCACCAGCAGTACTGGGAGGGTGGTGGATGTGTAGCAGACGTCCAAGTAGCTCAAATTGCTGAGGAAAAAGTACATTGGAGTGTGGAGAGCAGGACAGACCCTGGTGGCCACTATTATGAGCATGTTCCCCAGGAGAGTGGTCAGGTGAATAACCAGAAAGAGCAGAAACAACCAGCCCTGTAGGTTGGAGTGGTTGGAAAATCCCAAGAAGAGCAATTCAGTGACAAATGATTGATTGCTCATTTCCAATGGTATCATAGCTACAAAACAGAGAAAAAGAGACCATGACGAGAATGGACTGAGAGCACCCCAAACAGGCTTGTTAATCTGCAGCAACATGGCAAATAATATTGTATACAGAGATGCCTGGACTCTGGAAAAAGACGTATAGGGGTGACTTTACATTTTCTAAAAAAAAAATGATTGATACAATTACTGATTTTCTATCATGTTACCCATGCTAATCCGTGATCCATTGTTTTGAACTAAAATTTCTGTTTCTTTTTCAATCTTAAATGAAAAATACTATAGTAAAACAGTAGGTTCTTTGATCAGATAGATGTGGATTGAAATTCATCTGTTGTTCACTAGATGTTGTTTGTGAAAATGTCAGCTCATCTCTATTCCTCAGTTTGTTTCTTGCTTAGGACATTAATGATGTCTATTTCACAACTACTGAAAAAAGTTTTGAGATAATATAAGCTATGTGTCTGGCACATTACATTTACTCAATGCCTTTTATCAAGTTAGAAAATGTCTATCCATTTTTTTTACTAGTAGTTTTTTTTTTTGGTGTATGTTTGCTGGGTTTTGAATTCAGAGCCTTATGCATACTAAGCATGCACTCTACCACTGGACTTTGCCCCTAGTTTCATTTAGTTATAGTTTTTATCATAAATATATATTGAATTTTCTTATTTTCTCTGCATCTAGTGAAATGATATATATATATATATATATATATATATTTTTTTTTTTTTTTTTCTTATTTACTCTGTTACTATGGAAATTCGGTTGATTGATTTTTGAATATTGAACCAGCCTTGCATTCTGGGATTGATCTCAATTGACTGAAATGTTATCCTTATTCTATATGGCTGAGTTGAGTTTGTTAATATTGTTCCCTGCTTGCTTTTGTGTATTCTATTTTCGCTGTTCTCCAGAGATAATCTATGTCTTGAAAAATTCTCAGCTGTATTCTACTGTTATTTTCAGTCAATGCATGTTAGTGGACTAGTGGAAAACAGAGAAGGGATTTCTGATGTTTCCAGGAATCCCTGCCTTAGGTACTGTAAACTCAGTCACAGGGATATGGCCTTCACAGTGACCCACTTTCTAGCAATATGGCTGAGCCTAGTTCTTATTCCTCCCAACGTTAGACATTCCACCCTGTTCATTCTATAGCTGCAAAGGTTTTCTGTTGAGTGTCCTAATGTAACAGTTTCTGTTACTATTCACCTGAAGATTACAGCTTTTGTTCTACGCGAAAAATCAGGAAATGGGTCTGAATGAAGTTTTGGCTGCTGTTGCTGCTCTTTGTCCCTCCACCTAACCAAGAAATGATACCGTTAAAGACACTTTCTCAGAATACTTCCCTATCTTCCTGGGAGCATTTGGTGGAATCCATGGAGAAAAAGAAAAAAAATACAAACATCTTATGTCTATAGCCCTCTGGGTCTTTATGCTCTTAAACCAGTCTATACTAAGTCTTTAGCAATCCATTAACTATTTTTTATTTGAGTTTCTTTTTATAAATAAACTCCTATGTATCCAGTGGGTTCTCCCATAGTTAAAAAAAATGCCTGGATTATTTTGGTTGCTTATCTCTCCCCAGACTTTGGTTAGTTGTTTGCCTTATAATCTTCATCCCTAATAAAGTCAAGGAAAGTCATTAATTTGCATTTTCTTCTGCTCTTTTTGGTTATTATAATGATGAAAACAACATGGTTTCTAGCTATTTCGATAGATGCTCAAGGTGAAATTTGAAGTTTATACACTTACTTTTCAAAAATATTTAGTTATTTCTAATTTAGTCAAATATGTAGTTATTCTATTCAAAACAATCCCATTGCTAGCATATTTCCAAGGAAATTAATGCACAGTTCACAAAAATTCTTGTGTAAAAATTCATAATAACTCAAACAAATATTATGCCTTCAGCCTAAGGACAGAAGACAAATCACGGTTTATCATGCAGTGAAATAATTCAGTTACTTTAGAAACACAAATACTGGAACATTAATAACATTGACAAATCTGAAAAAAAATTTCTGGGTGAAAGAAGCCATATACAAAATATATACTGTATGTTTCCTTTAAATAAATTTCAAAAATTAGCAAAACAGCTATAATGGTCAAGTAATAATGGTGGTCTTTTTTTTTTTGGAGCTCAGGGGTGATATCAGTTGAAGCATGAAGGAATTTTCTAAAGTGATGGAAATGTTTTATATCCTGATTTTTGGTAGTTCATATATATGTAAAATATTATACACCTGTACACTTTAGATCTGTGCATTCTTTGAGTACAAATTATAGTTCAATTTTTAAAAATAGTCTTATTTTAAAAATAAGTAATTAATGGGGAAGAGTGGTACCTGCCTGTAATCCCTGGTACTTGGGAGACTAAGGCAGGAGCATCATAATTTTGAAACTCTGCAAGGCCCCCCGACCCAAATAATTGAAATGACTGGGGATATAGCTTCATGGTAGAGTGCCACTGGGTTCAATCCCAAGTACTGCAGTAAGTAAGTAAGTAAGTAAGTAAGTAAGTAAGTAAGTAAATTGATAAATAGAAGTGAAAGCATTTTTTTTCAAGATGATTTTAAACTCAGGATTGGTTGGAACGACATCTAAATATTTTTTTAGGTCTCTAAGAGGTTAAGTATTTTCTCCCATTTTTTTCATTTCCCTACTTCTTTTTTACCACAGTGATAGTCCAGGACATATCACATTTTACAAGTGACATCAGTTGTTTCCTGATCACGATCTGTTTGAAGCAGTGAATGTGATTGGTGGGTGCATTCGGTCTGTATCACAGATACAAAGCCTTGCTCGCCATGATGGATGGGCGTGTGTGTGTGTGTGTGTGTGTGTGTGTGTGTGTGTTATTGTTTGTGGGATTCATCTTGACTGAGAACACTGTCTTATAGTTAGTGGGATGGCAAGTTGGCATCTCAGGCAACATTGATGGCGGAAGTCTCAAAGAATATTGCAGGAATCTGCCATCTAAGGCTCAGCAAGCTCAGAACACTTGGTTATCCTAATTGCTATAAATGGAAAGACCCTCACTATTGAGCTTTTCTGAGAGCTGCACCACACTGGGGCGGGAGGAGGGAGCCCATTTCCATAGAGATGTACCCTGTTTCTATGGAGACTCCAGCTAGGCTTCACGGGGCTGGTGGGATAGTACCAGTGGATGCTGCCAAGCCCTGGGTCATTCTGAGGAGCCTGCTACTTCAGGGGAATTGGCAGGGTATCAGCCTATGGGGCCGGGAATAGGCTCTGTGAGGCTGTGTCAGGCCTGATTTCTAAGCAAGGTACTTGGCAATAGAAACCTCGGAAAACGTCCCACCCCCCACCATGCCATGGGCCACCAGAGAGCCCAGGTGTGTCTCTGGAAGCCAGGCTTGGGTATGAGCATGGACATCAATGATTGCAGAGTCTCAATACTAGGGGACAATAAACCTCTTTCAGGTGAGTGCAGACTGATAACAGGAACATCTGGAGGGAGATAGACTAGGTTTTAGAAAATCATCAGATCTCTAGGTTTAGAACACACAGATACACCCACTCATGGAATTGTGCGTGTGAGTCCAAAAAGCAGGGGTCGATAACTGTGAAACCTGGTTCCCCAGGTTTTAGACAAATTTGTTTAGTTCAAAAGAGTGATATGAGTGTTAAAACAACATCAAATGAAGTGGTCTGTATCTTAAGACATGCTGTGTTGAAGGTGGGAGAAAATCTCTGAAGCCCTCATGGAGAAGGATATGGAGATCTTTAAAGTCCTAGTTGAAGAGGACACGGTAAAGACAACAAATCAGTTTGGGCAGGCTGGCTAGCTGGTGGGATCACTCAGGAAAACAGGAATATGTGAGGAATAGCAGATGTAGAGGAGGCTTTAGTGGATTTGATTTGAGTAATGTTGAATTGAGTTATCTGTGGGATAATGACGAGGAAATGCCCTTCACAGACACCCTAGAACTGCAGGTGTGAATTCGGGAGTCATTGTCTTGAAGGCAACTGTTACAGCAAAGGGTGAATATAAAATCCCCCAGGAGAATAGAGAAAGTAGAGAAGGAAATAGAGAAAGTAGGGATTCTTGTGATAGTTGGTGTTCACGAAAATTGTAGTAATAGTTTATCCAGAAATGACTAACAACACCACACTATCTAGGTCAGTTGTAGGTATCGCTTTCTCTAAATAATTTTCCTAAACAAGAGGTTACCTTATTAGCATTGATTTACAATAAATCAACTTTGAAATGGAGATGGAAGCTACATGTACTTAACATTTCTTACGTTCTCTGTTTTCTCTATCAACTACCTGGATGAACTTCAAGTCATTTAGAAATCAATGACATGTACTTTCTTTTAACTCCCCGTATCAAAAAGATCAATATGACAATCTCTTTTATAGGTAGATTTCTAGATGTTTTCAGAAAAAGAGAAATAAAATTCCACATAGAAGGCAGTTCCAGCAGATTTTACTATGGGAAATTGGTACATGATCTGTGGGTGTGTAAAAGGGAAAACTAAATGTAAATGTTCAGGGATTTAAAAATACAATATCTGAAGTTGTGCATACTGCTATTGTAAAGGTCTTAAATATAAAGGTCAGTTCAGGAGGGACAATTTCATGGGGCATTAAAAAATATCCCAATATATGTTTATATAATTTTATCTTCATATAAGTTTTTTCTTGGTTTTACTGGCTAATTTCTTGTAGGTCATGGGTGTGGGGTAGGGTGAAGGATGATACCCAAACAATTTTCCTTATTCTCTATGCTCTTTATTAATGTAGGGCATTAGATTGAATCATCATCATGGTCACCATTAGAATCCATTATTAACAATCATAACTCATGAATGACACTTTGTGACACAATATGTACTTGCTCCTTAGAATTTATATAATGTAGCATAGGAATTAGATCAACTTAATAGTGAACCCTCTGCTCTGCAATAATAATAACCATAATCATCATAATCATCTAGGGCATATTTCATAGAAAAATAATTTGAGTGTGAGTCTTCTTAGATTGCTTCAATACACATAAATGCCTGACTTTAAAAACCTTGTTTAATGTAGTTTAAAAGTGGCATGTGTTCTGTAAAAATTAGATTGAATTTAGGATAATCCATTCTATCAAAACTCAGTGAATTTCTTTGAAAAGATGTATTTTTACATACCTGAATCCAATCAGGATTTTTCAAATTGAGTAACGAATAGAGACACACATTAGATAAAATTACCTAACACTTATTAAATGCCTATAGGACTTTTACATGCATTAACTTATTTGGTTTACACAACGACCTATAAGATAACCTATTATCCCCATTTTACATAAAGAAGAATTGAAATTATTGCACAATATGTTAATGCAAGTAGGGAAACATCAAT
Organism: Ictidomys tridecemlineatus; assembly: GCF_052094955.1. Lineage (NCBI taxonomy): Eukaryota > Metazoa > Chordata > Mammalia > Rodentia > Sciuridae > Ictidomys > Ictidomys tridecemlineatus. The sequence goes on from NW_027524818.1 coordinate 205,901, forward strand.
GAATCCCTTTAATTTGCATAATATACATAAATTTGTACATTTAATATGTATTAACAATTATGATTTAAGATACAAAAAAGAAATTGACTCAGAAAATTTATCATGTAATAACTATTTATTGTAGTGATACTTTGTTACCTGATGATAATACCATATATTAGTAAACTGTCTTATTATCTTCAATACCCAGACATTCTTGTCTTTGCTTCTAATAATTCATTGCACATGATTAATAGGCCAACACAGCTTTCATTAAAATTTCAAATCTCAGGGCCTAAAGAAGCTTAAAGTATTTAAATTTTAATAGAAAGTCGGTGCTTCAGTTAAGCACAACTAATTTTAAAATCTAAATATAAACAAAATAAAATAAATGTCTAGAATCTTAAAAGAAGAACTTTTTTTTTTTTTTTTTTGCTTTGGCAATAAATGAAAGGTTTTGCTGACTAACCTTAGGGATTCATTTCCTCAAACGAGAAAAAAAAATGGGCATGACCAAAAGGAGGAAAAATGGTGTGATCATGAAAACCCTTATGCACATCAGGGAAACAATGAATCCTATTTGATCTCAATAGCACAAGCAATGATTAAAATTTTTAAATCCAATTTTCATGTTCCCCAGTAAATTGCTTAAAACACACACACACACACACACACACACACACACACACACAAACACTCAGTACAAGGTCAATTTATTCAGAAAAATATCTGAATGATTTCAGGTGCTTGTGGCAATGTGAATTTATTACTGTGAAATCTATGAGCTATCTGGCCTGGCCCAGAGTTGTCCTAATATCCTTCCATGTGGTGTGGGTGCTTGGAGCCGAGGGAAAGATCAGAGGTCATTGTGCAGAACAGTTGGCCTCAGTCAGTGAGTTCCAAGTGTTCCCAGTGATGCTGGTCCAAGGACACACTTTGGGGGAGGCTGGGCTCTTTCACCTAACATGCAGGGATGCCCTTACCCCTAACTGGTTGGTTTAAAATCTTAACAAATTCACAAGGAAAAAGCCTCCCTCCTGTCTTGGAGATTCAGCACTCAATTCAGCATTTAACATCTCTTTCAGTTCTGTTTTTTGGGGGCTGGGGTGTAGGGGGGCAGTTACTGGAGATTGAACTCAGGTGCTTGAACACTGAGCCACATCCCCAGCCCTATTTTATATTTTATTTAGAGACAGGGTCTCACTGAGTTTCTTGGTGCCTTGTTTTTGCTGAGGCTGTCTTTGAACTCACTATCCTCCTGCCTCAGCCTCCTGAGCTGCTGGGTTACAGGCGTGCACCACTGTGCCAGCTCTTTCAGTTCTTTTTATTTCACCTGTGCTTCTTCTAGCATAAAGGGGAAAGGGAAGACAAATTATTACCTTTTATGATATGTCAGAGCCTTCTAGTTATAAAAATCTTCAAAATAAAAAATTCTCTTTTCCATTTAGGATTTTAAAATTTCTTTTCTTGGTAGTGGTTAGTTTCAACTCAACCAATTTTGTTCCTATACAGAGTCTAATTTAGTCCTAAGCCAGATCTACTAAGAAACACAATGAGGATAAGATCTGATCCCTGTCCTGCTGCGCCCCTCCCCTGACTCAGGCAATGTCAAGGCCCTACTTAGGTGGATGGTGCAAGGCATCCATCCTCTGGAGGAGCACAGTATGTTTCTGGGAATGAGCTGATTTGTTTTTGTGTTCCTTTAATAAGTATAGTTTTGATTTCTTATATGACCATTAAGTATAAAGGAAAAATCATGACTTTCCCAATTAATGCAACTACTTCCAAAGCATAGATCTGTTTGCTCTAAATGGCATGATTCAGCTGTGGAGTGTAAATTGGTAATGTCTAAAGAAAAACTCCCTGTATTCCTGTCAAGGAAGTTTTTGAGAAATTAAATTAAAATCTAGAGAAGGAAAATTAATGTTAAGAAGATAGATTAGTGCTTAGTACTGGGCAACTTGTTCTTGTTCCTGTGCACAATGGTTTGTGCTCTTACTTTTGTTTGATTACAAGTAATAACAAATCAACTACTTGCCGTAACCATGGCACAGGTTGCAGTCAGTAAGTCAAGAAAGAATAGTCAAGGAATAGGCCAATAGTTTAGGACATTTGTAACTATTATTAAAAGTTAACTAAGCAGAAACAGCTCAAAGCATAACTCGAACTGAAAGTACAAATGCTTGCTTATGCATAAGCCAAGATACATTCTTCTATTCTAATTGTAGCTACGTAATATTTTGTTTTGTTTGAATAATGATTCCTGTTTTGTAACCACAAAGTACTGTAAGCCTGCCAAAATGAAAAGTATATATTATCAGCTTCACAAGTAAAGATTGGGATCAACACCTTCACTTTGGTGTCTGTGTTGTTCCTCCACCCCCTCTTTCGCCGACTCCTCACCATCCGTTCCTCTCCTGAGACCCCCTGTTGGAGCTGGTCTCCGACACTGTCCTTCAACCAACTTACAATCTAATGGGAAGATAAACTCTATATGTGCAGGAAACTTGATAACAATTCTATGTAATCTACAAATTATCATTATTTTCTTTTAGTGTTTGCTTGGGCAGCTCTGGGAATGGAGCACTTAATACTTGTCAAAGTCCCTCATTCCATATTGAACATGTGCTCTTCCAGGTCCTAGTTGGGACTCTCAGTTGTGTTCTAAACACTAGGGCAACACCTTGTGTAAATGTGCACTCAGTAAAGGTTTGAAGAATGAAGAAGGTGTGTCATGTACATCCATGGAGCAGAGTTTTTAAAAGATTCTTTAAAGACGGTACTGTGTGGGACCTAAAGGATCTAACAGAGACTTGACAGAGGCGAGAGGACATTTCTGTTCAGTGGTTCTGGTGCAGATATCTTGCTAAAGAAAATAAAGCCTCTGTGGGCATAAGTGAGGCAGCATAGCCCAGCGACATCTGAGGAACTCAGTGTCTCCTGTCTCCTGAACATATCCCTTATGGAGACCATCGGCTCAGTTCCCACAGAACAAGCAGCTCTGCATCTTTCTTTTCCAATCAGTCATCTCAAAGTCAGGTGACCGAGAATGAAGTCACTTATGAGTTACCCCAAAATATAATATTTCTAAAGGAGGGTGGTTGTGTATGAAGTAGATTACTCACAAGCTTCAGGGATTTATTACAGTTAATAAATTGCTTGCAACTCCCCTCCCCAAGCATCTATGTGTTGTAAGATAAAGATGTAAACCCCTAGTTAGTGAATGAATACGTTTCTAAACATATCTTCTTCTACAATAATGAAGTTATTATTTAAACAGATATTTTGGTAGGTCTATTGTTATGCTCTATTGTATCATAATGGGAATGTTTCCCTAAACTTTCTCCTTAAAAATTATTCCTTTCTGTCCTGCTCATCAAAAGCAGAGGATTAACACTAAGCATTATCTTTTGTTTACCATAAGTAATTTTCCACACTCATCATCTCACCTAAAGAATTTAGGCATCCCAAGGTTTCTGGTTATGTTTTGGGTTTTCTTCCAGTACTGGAGGCATCATGCTAAATCCCTCAGGTTTTGTGATAACCTCTGAAGTTATTTCTACTCTGGCAATAAAAGTAGTATTGTGGAAACTTAGACACACATAGAAAAGGTGCTACGATAGGTCATTACATAAATGCCATCAAAATTGTAATGAAAATATGTACAATATTCTGTAATATGTTTTTAAGAAGTAGGTATATCCTGATTCTGGGATAGTGTTTTTGAAAATTGTGAAGGTAAATAAACTACTTACCAGCAACTCTCACAGAGAGGCGTAGATTTCTGGTTTTGGTGTGGCCCTTGCTGCTCTCCATACTAGCACCTGGGCTGCAAAGAAAGCTCTTGGTAAAACTGGCTGTTGGTCTCCATTCACCAGAAAACGGACCTGATAATTCTGAGAGTTGCCTGTCGCATATCCATGGCCTCATGAAGAAGTCAAAATTCTCTGATCTCTCACAATTCATTTTTCTGTGATGGACATTTATAGAGGTCTGGGGCCGACCTGTTGGGAATATGCATCATGCCTTTCCTCTGCAGCTGCTCTGGGACTTCTCAGTGTGCAAACACAACTCAAGGGCAATGGCTTGAGTTCAACTGCAACAATGGAGAGCAGTTAATTTGCTGTTGGATTCATTAATGTCTTGGCAATCACCTGTTCCCAGCGTGCAGCAAGCAGATCAGCGTCCTCTCTCTTCTGGGATGTGGGTGAGCAAAGTTCAGAGTGAGATTACTGCTAAGAAGTTGTGGGTGCCTGAAACCTCAAGACTGCCTTCCCTTCTTGCTAGGGAGAGAAGGGGTCAGGGTGGGTGTACACTTATTGGGATGGATTTTGCATGGCATATGAAGTTTTTCCTTCATGTTAAATACTTTGCCAGATGGACAGATATCAGAAGCCACAGTATTAAAAGCATCCCCACTATCTTCAGCTGCTCCACTCCCGCTAAGTTCTTATCCCTTACCAAACCCTGTATGACTTCATGCCCCTTAATTTTATGATCCTGCTGATGCTCATGACCTGGTGAAGAAATTGTTTGCTATGGAGTTTAAAAGTAGGGGAAAAAAAAGAGTCATCAAACAGCTCTTTCGGGCACAGATGGAGAAAAGACAACAAGTTTGAAAGTCTTGTAGTATTTTACTGCACAAAAATAAAATTAAAAGTATTAGATAAAGATGTAAGTCTCTAAAATTTAAAATTTCCCATAATACAATGGGGTTTTCCTCATGCTTAGGAGAGACACATTAACAGTACTCCTAGAAGATTTTAGAATGATTAGCCATCAAGGAAAGTCAAAGCTAAAGCACATTTTATGAAGCACTTCACACATTCCAGGGTCGTCATAATAAAAGGAATGATAATGATGTGTTGTTAAGGGAGTGAGGAAATCAGAAGCTTTATTCACCACTCTTAATAATAAGGTAAGCTGGTTCCACTCGTCTGAAAATGATCTGGAACTTCTTCAGAAAGTTAAATATGGAGTTAACGAACCACCTCTTCCACTCCTACTTACAAACTCAAGATAAATAAAAAATTGTCCACCAATGATTTGTACATGAATGTTCATATAATGTTCATATTATATATAATGTTCATATTATATATATACGAATCTTATTCATATTAGTCAAAAAGTGAAAATGACCAGGCAGGTCTGTAATCTAGCTACTCAAGAAGCTGAGGCAGGAGGATCACAAATTAAAAGACAACCTGAGCAAATTTGCAAGACCCTGTCTCAAAACAAAATTTTTAAAAGGGTTGGGCTTTGGCTTAGTGGTAGAACATTGTTTAGTGTGCAGGAGGCTCCGGGTTCAATCTGCAGTACGACACCCACACAGACACAAAGTAAAAATTACTATGCAGTGGGAAATGAACAAAAAATGTGGCATTTTCATAAGATGGAAATAAGTCACAATAAGGAGGAATAAACTAAAATACTTATACAAGCTCCAATATAACTGAAAATTGCAAACATCCTAAGTGAAAGGAGTCAGATCCAAAAAGCGTATATGGTATTACTTCAATAAAAATATCCACAGAAACTCGAGTGCATACATGGGTCTTTCCACATGTGAAGGAGTAACACAGAAATGGTGTTTATTTAAAACTTAGAATCAAGATCCATTAGGAAAATGCAAGTCAAAGTCACATTTCACATAGCACTTCACATTCACTAGTGTTGGCTAGAGCTGCAATATTGGGGGAAAAGAGATTGACTGCTTTGGGTATAGGCTTTTTTTTTTGGAGAGAAAAGTAATAAAAATATTCTGAAATACCTGTGGATTAGAGAACCCAGGTGAGGTCACAATGTGTCACATACTTAGCACAGTGTGCTTCCCCTGGTTGGAGGGGCACCACAGTGGTCATGAGACACTGTGTATGGAGATAGTGCTCTTGTAATTGCTGCTGAAGTGTTCACATATTTCTACAACTAAGACATTTCCTAGAATAAAAC
>NW_027524819.1:0-27575 GCF_052094955.1 Ictidomys tridecemlineatus
TCTCGCCAATCTCTGCTTAGGGCTACATCAACAGCAAACAAACCATAGAGATAGAACTTGAACCTGCTTTATGGTGTCAAGTTTCAAAGAGCTAGCACAAACCGTGTTTGATTTAGAGTTCCAAATACATGTATCCCTATAGGAGAAAACAGAGTGAAACCTCAAAATGAAACCGGTTACTGCCAACGAACGGTTTCACCTAGAAGAACGAAATTTGGCGAGCCAAGTGGGATTGGTGTACTGATCATTACCTGAAAGTTTCATCAAGATTGGGTGAAAAAGTGTGTGCTGAGATTTCAGGCAACTCGTAGTTTTTTGGAAGCTTGGCAGGCCCTTTCCATGAAAGTGATTCTCGCCAGTCTCTGCTTAGGGCTACATCAACAGCAAACAAACCATAGAGAGAGACTTGAAACTGCTTTACGGTGTCAAGTTTCAAAGAGCTAGCACAAACCGTGTTTGATTTAGAGTTCCAAATACATGTATCCCTCTAGGAGAAAACAGAGTGAAACCTCAAATGAAACCGGTTACTGCCAACGAACGGTTTCACCTAGAAGAACGAAATTTGGCGAGCCAAGTGGGATTGGTGTAATGATCATTACCTGAAAGTTTCATCAAGATTGGGTGAAAAAGTATGTGCTGAGATTTCAGGCAACTCGTAGTTTTTTGGAAGCTTGGCAGGCCCTTTCCATGAAAGCGATTCTCGCCAGTCTCTGCTTAGGGCTATATCAACAGCACACAAACCATAGAGATAGAACTTGAAACTGCTTTATGGTGTCAAGTTTCAAAGAGCTAGCACAAACCGTGTTTGATTTAGAGTTCCAAATACATGTATCCCTATAGGAGAAAACAGAGTGAAACCTCAAAATGAAACCGGTTACTGCCAACGAACGGTTTCACCTAGAAGAACGAAATTTGGCGAGCCAAGTGGGATTGGTGTACTGATCATTACCTGAAAGTTTCATCAAGATTGGGTGAAAAAGTGTGTGCTGAGATTTCAGGCAACTCGTAGTTTTTGGAAACTTGGCAGGCCCTTTTCATGAAAGTGATTCTCGCCAGTCTCTGCTTTGGGCTACATCAACAGCAAACAAACCATAGAGATAGAACTTGAAACTGCTTTATGGTGTCAAGTTTCAAAGAGCTAGCAAAAACCGTGTTTGATTTAGAGTTCCAAATACATGTATCCCTATAGGAGAAAACAGAGTGAAACCTCAAAATGAAACCGGTTACTGCCAACGAACGGTTTCACCTAGAAGAACGAAATTTGGCGAGCCAAGTGGGATTGGTGTACTGATCATTACCTGAAAGTTTCATCAAGATTGGGTGAAAAAGTGTGTGCTGAGATTTCAGGCAACTCGTAGTTTTTTGGAAGCTTGGCAGGCCCTTTTCATGAAAGTGATTCTCGCCAGTCTCTGCTTAGGGCTACATCAACAGCAAACAAACCATAGAGATAGAACTTGAAACTGCTTTATGGTGTCAAGTTTCAAAGAGCTAGCAAAAACCGTGTTTGATTTAGAGTTCCAAATACATGTATCCCTATAGGAGAAAACAGAGTGAAACCTCAAAATGAAACCGGTTACTGCCAACGAACGGTTTCACCTAGAAGAATGAAATTTGGCGAGCAAAGTGGGATTGGTGTACTGATCATTACCTGAAAGTTTCATCAAGATTGGGTGAAAAAGTGTGTGCTGAGATTTCAGGCAACTCGTAGTTTTTTGGAAGCTTGGCAGGCCCTTTCCATGAAAGTGATTCTCGCCAGTCTCTGCTTAGGGCTACATCAACAGCAAACAAACCATAGAGATAGAACTTGAAACTGCTTTATTGTGTCAAGTTTCAAAGAGCTAGCACAAACCGTGTTTGATTTAGAGTTCCAAATACATGTATCCCTGTAGGAGAAAACAGAGTGAAACCTCAAAATGAAACCGGTTACTGCCAACGAACGGTTTCACCTAGAAGAACGAAATTTGGCGAGCCAAGTGGGATTGGTGTACTGATCATTACCTGAAAGTTTCATCAAGATTGGGTGAAAAAGTGTGTGCTGAGATTTCAGGCAACTCGTAGTTTTTTGGAAGCTTGGCAGGCCCTTTCCATGAAAGTGATTCTCGCCAGTCTCTGCTTAGGGCTACATCAACAGCAAACAAACCATAGAGATAGAACTTGAAATTGCTTTATGGTGTCAAGTTTCAAAGAGCTAGCACAAACCGTGTTTGATTTAGAGTTCCAAATACATGTATCCCTATAGGAGAAAACAGAGTGAAACCTGAAAATGAAACCGGTTACTGCCAACGAACGGTTTCACCTAGAAGAACGAAATTTGGCGAGCCAAGTGGGATTGGTGTACTGATCATTACCGGAAAGTTTCATCAAGATTGGGTGAAAAAGTGTGTGTTGAGATTTCAGGCAACTCGTAGTTTTTTGGAAGCTTGGCAGGCCCTTTCCATGAAAGTGATTCTCGCCAGTCTCTGCTTAGGGCTACATCAACAGCAAACAAACCATAGAGATAGAACTTGAAACTGCTTTATGGTGTCAAGTTTCAAAGAGCTAGCACAAACCGTGTTTGATTTAGAGTTCCAAATACATGTATCCCTATAGGAGAAAAAAGAGTGAAACCTCAAAATGAAACCGGTTACTGCCAACGAACGGTTTCACCTAGAAGAACGAAATTTGGCGAGCCAAGTGGGATTGGTGTACTGATCATTACCTGAAAGTTTCATCAAGATTGGGTGAAAAAGTGTGTGCTGAGATTTCAGACAACTCATAGTTTTTTGGAAGCTTGGCAGGCCCTTTCCATGAAAGTGATTCTCGCCAGTTTCTGCTTAGGGCTACATCAACAGCAAACAAACCATAGAGATAGAACTTGAAACTGCTTTATGGTGTCAAGTTTCAAAGAGCTAGCACAAACCGTGTTTGATTTAGAGTTCCAAATACATGTATCCCTATAGGAGAAAACAGAGTGAAAACTCAAAATGAAACCGGTTACTGCCAACGAACGGTTTCACCTAGAAGAACGAAATTTGGCGAGCCAAGTGGGATTGGTGTACTGATCATTACCTGAAAGTTTCATCAAGATTGGGTGAAAAAGTGTGTGCTGAGATTTCAGGCAACTCGTAGTTTTTTGGAAGCTTGGCAGGCCCTTTCCATGAAAGTGATTCTCGCCAGTCTCTGCTTAGGGCTACATCAACAGCAAACAAACCATAGAGATAGAACTTGAAACTGCTTTATGGTGTCAAGTTTCAAAGAGCTAGCACAAACCGTGTTTGATTTAGAGTTCCAAATACATGTATCCCTATAGGAGAAAACAGAGTGAAACCTCAAAATGAAACCGGTTACTGCCAACGAACGGTTTCAAGTAGAAGAACGAAATTTGGCGAGCCAAGTGGGATTGGTGTACTGATTATTACCTGAAAGTTTCATCAAGATTGGGTGAAAAAGTGTGTGCTGAGATTTCAGGCAACTCGTAGTTTTTTGGAAGCTTGGCAGGCCTTTTCCATGAAAGTGATTCTCGCCAGTCTCTGCTTAGGACTACATCAACAGCAAACAAACCATCGAGATAGAACTTGAAACTGCTTTATGGTGTCAAGTTTCAAAGAGCTAGCACAAACCGTGTTTGATTTAGAGTTCCAAATACATGTATCCCTATAGGAGAAAACAGAGTGAAACCTCAAAATGAAACCGGTTACTGCCAACGAACGGTTTCACCTAGAAGAACGAAATTTGGCGAGCCAAGTGGGATTGGTGTACTGATCATTACCTGAAAGTTTCATCAAGATTGGGTGAAAAAGTGTGTGCTGAGATTTCAGGCAACTCGTAGTTTTTGGAAGCTTGGCAGGCCCTTTTCATGAAAGTGATTCTCGCCAGTCTCTGCTTTGGGCTACATCAACAGCAAACAAACCATAGAGATAGAACTTGAAACTGCTTTATGGTGTCAAGTTTCAAAGAGCTAGCAAAAACCGTGTTTGATTTAGAGTTCCAAATACATGTATCCCTATAGGAGAAAACAGAGTGAAACCTCAAAATGAAACCGGTTACTGCCAACGAACGGTTTCACCTAGAAGAATGAAATTTGGCGAGCAAAGTGGGATTGGTGTACTGATCATTACCTGAAAGTTTCATCAAGATTGGGTGAAAACGTGTGTGCTGAGATTTCAGGCAACTCGTAGATTTTGGAAGCTTGGCACGCCCTTTCCATGAAAGTGATTCTCGCCAGTCTCTGCTTAGGGCTACATCAACAGCAAACAAACCATAGAGATAGAACTTGAAATTGCTTTATGGTGTCAAGTTTCAAAGAGCTAGCACAAACCGTGTTTGATTTAGAGTTCCAAATACATGTATCCCTATAGGAGAAAACAGAGTGAAACCTCAAAATGAAACCGGTTACTGCCAACGAACGGTTTCACCTAGAAGAACGAAATTTGGCGAGCCAAGTGGGATTGGTGTACTGATCATTACCTGAAAGTTTCATCAAGATTGGGTGAAAAGTGTGTGCTGAGATTTCAGGCAACTCATAGTTTTTTGGAAGCTTGGCAGGCCCTTTCCATGAAAGTGATTCTCGCCAGTCTCTGCTTAGGGCTACATCAACAGCAAACAAACCATAGAGATAGAACTTGAAACTGCTTTATGGTGTCAAGTTTCAAAGAGATAGCACAAACCGTGTTGATTTAGAGTTCCAAATACATGTATCCCTATAGGAGAAAACAGAGTGAAACCTGAAAATGAAACCGGTTACTGCCAACGAACGGTTTCACCTAGAAGAACGAAATTTGGCGAGCCAAGTGGGATTGGTGTACTGATCATTACCTGAAAGTTTCATCAAGATTGTGTGAAAAAGTGTGTGTTGAGATTTCAGGCAACTCGTAGTTTTTGGAAGCTTGGCAGGCCCTTTCCATGAAAGTGATTCTCGCCAGTCTCTGCTTAGGGCTACATCAACAGCAAACAAACCATAGAGATAGAACTTGAAACTGCTTTATGGTGTCAAGTTTCAAAGAGCTAGCACAAACCGTGTTTGATTTAGAGTTCCAAATACATGTATCCCTATAGGAGAAAAAAGAGTGAAACCTCAAAATGAAACCGGTTACTGCCAACGAACGGTTTCACCTAGAAGAACGAAATTTGGCGAGCCAAGTGGGATTGGTGTACTGATCATTACCTGAAAGTTTCATCAAGATTGGGTGAACAAGTGTGTGCTGAGATTTCAGGCAACTCGTAGTTTTTTGGATGCTTGGCAGGCCCTTTCCATGAAAGTGATTCTCGCCAGTCTCTGCTTAGGGCTACATCAACAGCAAACAAACCATAGAGATAGAACTTAAAACTGCTTTATGGTGTCAAGTTTCAAAGAGCTAGCACAAACCGTGTTTGATTTAGAGTTCCAAATACATGTATCCCTACAGGAGAAAATAGTTGTTAAACCTCAAAATGAAACCGGTTACTGCCAACGAACGGTTTCACCTAGAATAACGAAATTTGGCGAGCCAAGTGGGATTGGTGTACTGATCATTACCGGAAAGTTTCATCAAGATTGGGTGAACAAGTGTGTGCTGAGATTTCAGGCAACTCGTAGTTTTTTGGAAGCTTGGCAGGCCCTTTCCATGAAAGTGATTCTCGCCAGTCTCTACTTAGGGCTACATCAACAGCAAACAAACCATAGAGATAGAACTTGAAACTGCTTTATGGTGTCACGTTTCAAAGAGCTAGCACAAACCGTGTTTGATTTAGATTTCCAAATACATGTATCCCTACAGGAGAAAATAGTTGTTAAACCTCAAAATGAAACCGGTTACTGCCAACGAACGGTTTCACCTAGAAGAACGAAATTTGGCGAGCCAAGTGGGATTGGTGTACTGATCATTACCTGAAAGTTTCATCAAGATTGGGTGAAAAAGTGTGTGTTGAGATTTCAGGCAACTCGTAGTTTTTTGGAAGCTTGGCAGGCCCTTTCCATGAAAGTGATTCTCGCCAGTCTCTGCTTAGGGCTACATCAACAGCAAACAAACCATAGAGATAGAACTTGAAACTGCTTTATGGTGTCAAGTTTCAAAGAGCTAGCACAAACCGTGTTTGATTTAGAGTTCCAAATACATGTATCCCTATAGGAGAAAAAAGAGTGAAACCTCAAAATGAAACCGGTTACTGCCAACGAACGGTTTCACCTAGAAGAACGAAATTTGGCGAGCCAAGTGGGATGGTGTACTGATCATTACCTGAAAGTTTCATCAAGATTGGGTGAAAAAGTGTGTGCTGAGATTTCAGACAACTCATAGTTTTTTGGAAGCTTGGCAGGCCCTTTCCATGAAAGTGATTCTCGCCAGTTTCTGCTTAGGGCTACATCAACAGCAAACAAACCATAGAGATAGAACTTGAAACTGCTTTATGGTGTCAAGTTTCAAAGAGCTAGCACAAACCGTGTTTGATTTAGAGTTCCAAATACATGTATCCCTATAGGAGAAAACAGAGTGAAAACTCAAAATGAAACCGGTTACTGCCAACGAACGGTTTCACCTAGAAGAACGAAATTTGGCGAGCCAAGTGGGATTGGTGTACTGATCATTACCTGAAAGTTTCATCAAGATTGGGTGAAAAAGTGTGTGCTGAGATTTCAGGCAACTCGTAGTTTTTTGGAAGCTTGGCAGGCCCTTTCCATGAAAGTGATTCTCGCCAGTCTCTGCTTAGGGCTACATCAACAGCAAACAAACCATAGAGATAGAACTTGAAACTGCTTTATGGTGTCAAGTTTCAAAGAGCTAGCACAAACCGTGTTTGATTTAGAGTTCCAAATACATGTATCCCTATAGGAGAAAACAGAGTGAAACCTCAAAATGAAACCGGTTACTGCCAACGAACGGTTTCAAGTAGAAGAACGAAATTTGGCGAGCCAAGTGGGATTGGTGTACTGATTATTACCTGAAAGTTTCATCAAGATTGGGTGAAAAAGTGTGTGCTGAGATTTCAGGCAACTCGTAGTTTTTTGGAAGCTTGGCAGGCCTTTTCCATGAAAGTGATTCTCGCCAGTCTCTGCTTAGGGCTACATCAACAGCAAACAAACCATCGAGATAGAACTTGAAACTGCTTTATGGTGTCAAGTTTCAAAGAGCTAGCACAAACCGTGTTTGATTTAGAGTTCCAAATACATGTATCCCTATAGGAGAAAACAGAGTGAAACCTCAAAATGAAACCGGTTACTGCCAACGAACGGTTTCACCTAGAAGAACGAAATTTGGCGAGCCAAGTGGGATTGGTGTACTGATCATTACCTGAAAGTTTCATCAAGATTGGGTGAAAAAGTGTGTGCTGAGATTTCAGGCAACTCGTAGTTTTTTGGAAGCTTGGCAGGCCCTTTTCATGAAAGTGATTCTCGCCAGTCTCTGCTTTGGGCTACTTCAACAGCAAACAAACCATAGAGATAGAACTTGAAACTGCTTTATGGTGTCAAGTTTCAAAGAGCTAGCAAAAACCGTGTTTGATTTAGAGTTCCAAATACATGTATCCCTATAGGAGAAAACAGAGTGAAACCTCAAAATGAAACCGGTTACTGCCAACGAACGGTTTCACCTAGAAGAATGAAATTTGGCGAGCAAAGTGGGATTGGTGTACTGATCATTACCTGAAAGTTTCATCAAGATTGGGTGAAAACGTGTGTGCTGAGATTTCAGGCAACTCGTAGATTTTGGAAGCTTGGCACGCCCTTTCCATGAAAGTGATTCTCGCCAGTCTCTGCTTAGGGCTACATCAACAGCAAACAAACCATAGAGATAGAACTTGAAATTGCTTTATGGTGTCAAGTTTCAAAGAGCTAGCACAAACCGTGTTTGATTTAGAGTTCCAAATACATGTATCCCTATAGGAGAAAACAGAGTGAAACCTCAAAATGAAACTGGTTACTGCCAACGAACGGTTTCACCTAGAAGAACGAAATTTGGCGAGGCAAGTGGGATTTTTGTACTGATCATTCCCTGAAAGTTTCATCAAGATTGGGTGAAAAAGTGTGTGCTGAGATTTCAGGCAACTCGTAGTTTTTTGGAAGCTTGGCAAGCCCTTTCCATGAAAGTGATTCTCGCCAGTCTCTGCTTAGGGCTACATCAACAGCAAACAAACCATAGAGATAGAACTTGAAACTGCTTTATGGTGTCAATTTCAAAGAGCTAGAACAAACCGTGTTTGATTTAGAGTTCCAAATACATGTATCCCTATAGGAGAAAACAGAGTGAAACCTCAAAATGAAACCGGTTACTGCCAACGAACGGTTTCACCTAGAAGAACGAAATTTGGCGAGCCAAGTGGGATTGGTGTACTGATCATTACCTGAAAGTTTCATCAAGATTGGGTGAAAAAGTGTGTGCTGAGATTTCAGGAAACTCGTAGTTTTTTGGAAGCTTGGCAGGCCCTTTCCATGAAAGTGATTCTCGCCAGTCTCTGCTTAGGGCTACATCAACAGCAAACAAACCATAGAGATAGAACTTGAAACTGCTTTATGGTGTCAAGTTTCAAAGAGATAGCACAAACCGTGTTTGATTTAGAGTTCCAAATACATGTATCCCTATAGGAGAAAACAGAGTGAAACCTGAAAATGAAACCGGTTACTGCCAACGAACGGTTTCACCTAGAAGAACGAAATTTGGCGAGCCAAGTGGGATTGGTGTACTGATCATTACCTGAAAGTTTCATCAAGATTGGGTGAAAAAGTGTGTGTTGAGATTTCAGGCAACTCGTAGTTTTTTGGAAGCTTGGCAGGCCCTTTCCATGAAAGTGATTCTCGCCAGTCTCTGCTTAGGGCTACATCAACAGCAAACAAACCATAGAGATAGAACTTGAAACTGCTTTATGGTGTCAAGTTTCAAAGAGCTAGCACAAACCGTGTTTGATTTAGAGTTCCAAATACATGTATCCCTATAGGAGAAAAAAGAGTGAAACCTCAAAATGAAACCGGTTACTGCCAACGAACGGTTTCACCTAGAAGAACGAAATTTGGCGAGCCAAGTGGGATTGGTGTACTGATCATTACCTGAAAGTTTCATCAAGATTGGGTGAACAAGTGTGTGCTGAGATTTCAGGCAACTCGTAGTTTTTTGGATGCTTGGCAGGCCCTTTCCATGAAAGTGATTCTCGCCAGTCTCTGCTTAGGGCTACATCAACAGCAAACAAACCATAGAGATAGAACTTAAAACTGCTTTATGGTGTCAAGTTTCAAAGAGCTAGCACAAACCGTGTTTGATTTAGAGTTCCAAATACATGTATCCCTACAGGAGAAAATAGTTGTTAAACCTCAAAATGAAACCGGTTACTGCCAACGAACGGTTTCACCTAGAATAACGAAATTTGGCGAGCCAAGTGGGATTGGTGTACTGATCATTACCGGAAAGTTTCATCAAGATTGGGTGAACAAGTGTGTGCTGAGATTTCAGGCAACTCGTAGTTTTTTGGAAGCTTGGCAGGCCTTTCCATGAAAGTGATTCTCGCCAGTCTCTACTTAGGGCTACATCAACAGCAAACAAACCATAGAGATAGAACTTGAAACTGCTTTATGGTGTCACGTTTCAAGAGCTAGCACAAACCGTGTTTGATTTAGATTTCCAAATACATGTATCCCTACAGGAGAAAATAGTTGTTAAACCTCAAAATGAAACCGGTTACTGCCAACGAACGGTTTCACCTAGAAGAACGAAATTTGGCGAGCCAAGTGGGATTGGTGTACTGATCATTACCTGAAAGTTTCATCAAGATTGGGTGAAAAAGTGTGTGCTGAGATTTCAGGCAACTCGTAGTTTTTTGGAAGCTTGGCAGGCCCTTTCCATGAAAGTAATTCTCGCCAGTCTCTGCTTAGGGCGACATCAACAGCAAACAAACCATAGAGATAGAACTTGAAACTGCTTTATGGTGTCAAGTTTCAAAGAGCTAGCACAAACCGTGTTTGATTTAGAGTTCCAAATACATGTATCCCTATAGGAGAAAACAGAGTGAAACCTGAAAATGAAACCGGTTACTGCCAACGAACGGTTTCACCTAGAAGAACAAAATTTGGCGAGCCAAGTGGGATGGGTGTACTGATCATTACCTGAAAGTTTCATCAAGATTGGGTGAAAAAGTGTGTGCTGAGATTTCAGGCAACTTGTAGTTTTTTGGAAGCTTGGCAGGCCCTTTCCATGAAAGTGATTCTCGCCAGTCTCTGCTTAGGGCTACATCAACAGCAAACAATCCATAGAGATAGAACTTGAAACTGCTTTATGGTGTCAAGTTTCAAAGAGCTAGCACAAAACGTGTTTGATTTAGAGTTCCAAATACATGTATCCCTATAGGAGAAAACAGAGTGAAACCTCAAAATGAAACCGGTTACTGCCAACGAACGGTTTCACCTAGAAGAACGAAATTTGGCAAGCCAAGTGGGATTGGTGTACTGATCATTACCTGAAAGTTTCATCAAGATTGGGTGAAAAAGTGTGTGCTGAGATTTCAGGCAACTCGTAGTTTTTTGGAAGCTTGGCAGGCCCTTTCCATGAAAGTGATTCTCGCCAGTCTTTGCTTAGGGCTACATCAACAGTAAACAAACCATAGAGATAGAACTTGAAACTGCTTTATGGTGTCAAGTTTCAAAAAGCTAGTACAAACCGTGTTTGATTTAGAGTTCCAAATACATGTATCCCTATAGGAGAAAACAGAGTGAAACCTCAAAATGAAACCGGTTACTGCCAACGAACGGTTTCACCTAGAAGAATGAAATTTGGCGAGCCAAGTGGGATTGGTGTACTGATCATTACCTGAACGTTTCATCAAGATTGGGTGAAAAAGTGTGTGCTGAGATTTCAGGCAACTCGTAGTTTTTTGGAAGCTTGGCAGGCCCTTTCCATGAAAGTGATTCTCGCCAGTCTCTACTTAGGGCTACATCAACAGCAAACAAACCATAGAGATAGAACTTGAAACTGCTTTATGGTGTCAAGTTTCAAAGAGCTAGCACAAACCGTGTTTGATTTAGAGTTCCAAATACATGTATCCCTACAGGAGAAAATAGTTGTTAAACCTCAAAATGAAACCGGTTACTGCAAACGAACGGTTTCACCTAGAAGAACGAAATTTGGCGAGCCAAGTGGGATTGGTGTACTGATCATTACCTGAAAGTTTCATCAAGATTGGGTGAAAAAGTGTGTGCTGAGATTTCAGGCAACTCGTAGTTTTTTGGAAGCTTGGCAGGCCCTTTCCATGAATGTGATTCTCGCCAGTCTTTGCTTAGGGCTACATCAACAGCAAACAAACCATAGAGATAGAACTTGAAACTGCTTTATGGTGTCAAGTTTCAAAAAGCTAGTACAAACCGTGTTTGATTTAGAGTTCCAAATACATGTATCCCTACAGGAGAAAATAGTTGTTAAACCTCAAAATGAAACCGGTTACTGCCAACGAACGGTTTCACCTAGAAGAACGAAATTTGGCGAGCCAAGTGGGATTGGTGTACTGATCATTACCTGAAAGTTTCATCAAGATTGGGTGAAAAAGTGTGTGCTGAGATTTCAGGCAACTCGTAGTTTTTGGGAAGCTTGGCAGGCCCTTTCCATGAATCTGATTCTCGCCAGTCTCTGGTTAGGGCTACATCAACAGCAAACAAACCATAGAGATAGAACTTGAAACTGCTTTATGGTGTCAAGTTTCAAAGAGCTAGCACAAACCGTGTTTGATTTAGAGTTCCAAATACATGTATCCCTATAAGAGAAAACAGAGTGAAACCTCAAAATGAAACCGGTTACTGCCAACGAACGGTTTCACCTAGAAGAACGAAATTTGGCGAGCCGAGTAGGATTGGTGTACTGATCATTACCTGAAAGTTTCATCAAGATTGGGTGAAAAAGTGTGTGCTGAGATTTCAGGCAACTCGTAGTTTTTTGGAAGCTTGGCAGGCCCTTTCCATGAAAGTGATTCTCGCCAGTCTCTGCTTAGGACTACATCAACAGCAAACAAACCATAGAGATAGAACTTGAAACTGCTTTATGGTGTCAAGTTTCAAAGAGCTAGCACAAACCGTGTTTGATTTAGAGTTCCAAATACATGTATCCCTATAGGAGAAAACACAGTGAAACCTCAAAATGAAACCGGTTACTGCCAACGAACGGTTTCACCTAGAAGAACGAAATTTGGCGAGCCAAGTGGGATTGGTGTACTGATCATTACCTGAAAGTTTCATCAAGATTGGGTGAAAAAGTGTGTGCTGAGATTTCAGGCAACTCGTAGTTTTTTGGAAGCTTGGCAGGCCCTTTCCATGAAAGTGATTCTCGCCAGTCTTTGCTTAGGGCTACATCAACAGTAAACAAACCATAGAGATAGAACTTGAAACTGCTTTATGGTGTCAAGTTTCAAAAAGCTAGTACAAACCGGGTTTGATTTAGAGTTCCAAATACATGTATCCCTATAGGAGAAAACAGAGTGAAACCTCAAAATGAAACCGGTTACTGCCAACGAACGGTTTCACCTAGAAGAACGAAATTTGGCGAGCCAAGTGGGATTGGTGTACTGATCATTACCTGAAAGTTTCATCAAGATTGGGTGAACAAGTGTGTGCTGAGATTTCAGGCAACTCGTAGTTTTTTGGATGCTTGGCAGGCCCTTTCCATGAAAGTGATTCTCGCCAGTCTCTGCTTAGGGCTACATCAACAGCAAACAAACCATAGAGATAGAACTTAAAACTGCTTTATGGTGTCAAGTTTCAAAGAGCTAGCACAAACCGTGTTTGATTTAGAGTTCCAAATACATGTATCCCTACAGGAGAAAATAGTTGTTAAACCTCAAAATGAAACCGGTTACTGCCAACGAACGGTTTCACCTAGAATAACGAAATTTGGCGAGCCAAGTGGGATTGGTGTACTGATCATTACCGGAAAGTTTCATCAAGATTGGGTGAACAAGTGTGTGCTGAGATTTCAGGCAACTCGTAGTTTTTTGGAAGCTTGGCAGGCCCTTTCCATGAAAGTGATTCTCGCCAGTCTCTACTTAGGGCTACATCAACAGCAAACAAACCATAGAGATAGAACTTGAAACTGCTTTATGGTGTCAAGTTTCAAAGAGCTAGCACAAACCGTGTTTGATTTAGAGTTCCAAATACATGTATCCCTACAGGAGAAAATAGTTGTTAAACCTCAAAATGAAACCGGTTACTGCCAACGAACGGTTTCACCTAGAAGAACGAAATTTGGCGAGCCAAGTGGGATTGGTGTACTGATCATTACCTGAAAGTTTCATCAAGATTGGGTGAAAAAGTGTGTGCGGAGATTTCAGGCAACTCGTAGTTTTTTGGAAGCTTGGCAGGCCCTTTCCATGAAAGTGATTCTCGCCAGTCTCTACTTAGGGCTGCATCAACAGCAAACAAACCATAGAGATAGAACTTGAAACTGCTTTATGGTGTCAAGTTTCAAAGAGCTAGCACAAACCGTGTTTGATTTAGAGTTCCAAATACATGTATCCCTACAGGAGAAAATAGTTGTTAAACCTCAAAATGAAACCGGTTACTGCAACGAACGGTTTCACCTAGAAGAACGAAATTTGGCGAGCCAAGTGGGATTGGTGTACTGATCATTACCTGAAAGTTTCATCAAGATTGGGTGAAAAAGTGTGTGCTGAGATTTCAGGCAACTCGTAGTTTTTTGGAAGCTTGGCAGGCCCTTTCCATGAATGTGATTCTCGCCAGTCTTTGCTTAGGGCTACATCAACAGCAAACAAACCATAGAGATAGAACTTGAAACTGCTTTATGGTGTCAAGTTTCAAAAAGCTAGTACAAACCGTGTTTGATTTAGAGTTCCAAATACATGTATCCCTACAGGAGAAAATAGTTGTTAAACCTCAAAATGAAACCGGTTACTGCCAACGAACGGTTTCACCTAGAAGAACGAAATTTGGCGAGCCAAGTGGGATTGGTGTACTGATCATTACCTGAAAGTTTCATCAAGATTGGGTGAAAAAGTGTGTGCTGAGATTTCAGGCAACTCGTAGTTTTTGGGAAGCTTGGCAGGCCCTTTCCATGAATCTGATTCTCGCCAGTCTCTGGTTAGGGCTACATCAACAGCAAACAAACCATAGAGATAGAACTTGAAACTGCTTTATGGTGTCAAGTTTCAAAGAGCTAGCACAAACCGTGTTTGATTTAGAGTTCCAAATACATGTATCCCTATAAGAGAAAACAGAGTGAAACCTCAAAATGAAACCGGTTACTGCCAACGAACGGTTTCACCTAGAAGAACGAAATTTGGCGAGCCGAGTAGGATTGGTGTACTGATCATTACCTGAAAGTTTCATCAAGATTGGGTGAAAAGTGTGTGCTGAGATTTCAGGCAACTCGTAGTTTTTTGGAAGCTTGGCAGGCCCTTTCCATGAAAGTGATTCTCGCCAGTCTCTGCTTAGGACTACATCAACAGCAAACAAACCATAGAGATAGAACTTGAAACTGCTTTATGGTGTCAAGTTTCAAAGAGCTAGCACAAACCGTGTTTGATTTAGAGTTCCAAATACATGTATCCCTATAGGAGAAAACACAGTGAAACCTCAAAATGAAACCGGTTACTGCCAACGAACGGTTTCACCTAGAAGAACGAAATTTGGCGAGCCAAGTGGGATTGGTGTACTGATCATTACCTGAAAGTTTCATCAAGATTGGGTGAAAAAGTGTGTGCTGAGATTTCAGGCAACTCGTAGTTTTTTGGAAGCTTGGCAGGCCCTTTCCATGAAAGTGATTCTCGCCAGTCTTTGCTTAGGGCTACATCAACAGTAAACAAACCATAGAGATAGAACTTGAAACTGCTTTATGGTGTCAAGTTTCAAAAAGCTAGTACAAACCGGGTTTGATTTAGAGTTCCAAATACATGTATCCCATTAGGAGAAAACAGAGTGAAACCTCAAAATGAAACCGGTTACTGCCAACGAACGGTTTCACCTAGAAGAACGAAATTTGGCGAGCCAAGTGGGATTGGTGTACTGATCATTACCTGAAAGTTTCATCAAGATTGGGTGAACAAGTGTGTGCTGAGATTTCAGGCAACTCGTAGTTTTTTGGATGCTTGGCAGGCCCTTTCCATGAAAGTGATTCTCGCCAGTCTCTGCTTAGGGCTACATCAACAGCAAACAAACCATAGAGATAGAACTTAAAACTGCTTTATGGTGTCAAGTTTCAAAGAGCTAGCACAAACCGTGTTTGATTTAGAGTTCCAAATACATGTATCCCTACAGGAGAAAATAGTTGTTAAACCTCAAAATGAAACCGGTTACTGCCAACGAACGGTTTCACCTAGAAGAACGAAATTTGGCGAGCCAAGTGGGATTGGTGTACTCATCATTACCGGAAAGTTTCATCAATATTGGGTGAACAAGTGTGTGCTGAGATTTCAGGCAACTCGTAGTTTTTTGGAAGCTTGGCAGGCCCTTTCCATGAAAGTGATTCTCGCCAGTCTCTACTTAGGGCTACATCAACAGCAAACAAACCATAGAGATAGAACTTGAAACTGCTTTATGGTGTCAAGTTTCAAAGAGCTAGCACAAACCGTGTTTGATTTAGATTTCCAAATACATGTATCCCTACAGGAGAAAATAGTTGTTAAACCTCAAAATGAAACCGGTTACTGCCAACGAACGGTTTCACCTAGAAGAACGAAATTTGGCGAGCCAAGTGGGATTGGTGTACTGATCATTACCTGAAAGTTTCATCAAGATTGGGTGAAAAAGTGTGTGCTGAGATTTCAGGCAACTCGTAGTTTTTTGGAAGCTTGGCAGGCCCTTTCCATGAAAGTGATTCTCGCCAGTCTCTACTTAGGGCTGCATCAACAGCAAACAAACCATAGAGATAGAACTTGAAACTGCTTTATGGTGTCAAGTTTCAAAGAGCTAGCACAAACCGTGTTTGATTTAGAGTTCCAAATACATGTATCCCTACAGGAGAAAATAGTTGTTAAACCTCAAAATGAAACCGGTTACTGCCAACGAACGGTTTCACCTAGAAGAACGAAATTTGGCGAGCCAAGTGGGATTGGTGTACTGATCATTACCTGAAAGTTTCATCAAGATTGGGTGAAAAAGTGTGTGCTGAGATTTCAGGCAACTCGTAGTTTTTTGAAGCTTGGCAGGCCCTTTCCATGAATCTGATTCTCGCCAGTCTCTGCTTAGGGCTACATCAACAGCAAACAAACCATAGAGATAGAACTTGAAACTGCTTTATGGTGTCAAGTTTCAAAGAGCTAGCACAAACCGTGTTTGATTTAGAGTTCCAAATACATGTATCCCTATAAAAGAAAACAGAGTGAAACCTCAAAATGAAACCGGTTACTGCCAACGAACGGTTTCACCTAGAAGAACGAAATTTGGCGAGCCAAGTGGGATTGGTGTACTGATCATTACGTGAAAGTTTCATCAAGGTTGGGTGAAAAAGTGTGTGCTGAGATTTCAGGCAACTCGTAGTTTTTTGGAAGCTTGGCAGGCCCTTTCCATGAAAGTGATTCTCGCCAGTCTCTGCTTTGTTCTACATCAACAGCAAACAAACCATAGAGATAGAACTTGAAACTGCTTTATGGTGTCAAGTTTCAAAGAGCTAGCACAAACCATGTTTGATTTAGAGTTCCAAATACATGTATCCCTATAGGAGAAAACAGAGTGAAACCTCAAAATGAAACCGGTTACTGCCAACGAACGGTTTCACCTAGAAGAACGAAATTTGGCGAGCCAAGTGGGATTGGTGTACTGATCATTACCTGAAAGTTTCATCAAGATTGGGTGAAAAAGTGTGTGCTGAGATTTCAGGCAACTCGTAGTTTTTTGGAAGCTTGGCAGGCCCTTTCCATGAAAGTGATTCTCGCCAGTCTTTGCTTAGGGCTACATCAACAGCAAAAAAACCATAGAGATAGAACTTGAACCTGCTTTATGGTGTCAAGTTTCAAAGAGCTAGCACAAACCGTGTTTGATTTAGAGTTCCAAATACATGTATCCCTATAGGAGAAAACAGAGTGAAACCTCAAAATGAAACCGGTTACTGCCAACGAACGGTTTCACCTAGAAGAACGAAATTTGGCGAGCCAAGTGGGATTGGTGTACTGATCATTACCTGAAAGTTTCATCAAGATTGGGTGAAAAAGTGTGTGCTGAGATTTCAGGCAACTCGTAGTTTTTTGGAAGCTTGGCAGGCCCTTTCCATGAAAGTGATTCTCGCCAGTCTTTGCTTAGGGCTACATCAACAGCAAAAAAACCATAGATATAGAACTTGAACCTGCTTTATGGTGTCAAGTTTCAAAGAGCTAGCACAAACCGTGTTTGATTTAGAGTTCCAAATACATGTATCCCTATAGGAGAAAACAGAGTGAAACCTCAAAATGAAACCGGTTACTGCCAACGAACGGTTTCACCTAGAAGAACGAAATTTGGCAAGCCAAGTGGGATTGGTGTACTGATCATTACCTGAAAGTTTCATCAAGATTGGGTGAAAAAGTGTGTGCTGAGATTTCAGGCAACTCGTAGTTTTTTGGAAGCTTGGCAGGCCCTTTCCATGAAAGTGATTCTCGCCAGTCTCTGCTTAGGGCTACATCAACAGCAAACAAACCATAGAGATAGAACTTGAAACTGCTTTATTGTGTCAAGTTTCAAAGAGCTAGCACAAACCGTGTTTGATTTAGAGTTCCAAATACATGTATCCCTATAGGAGAAAACAGAGTGAAACCTCAAAATAAAACCGGTTACTGCCAACGAACGGTTTCACCTAGAAGAACGAAATTTGGCGAGCCAAGTGGGATTGGTGTACTGATCATTACCTGAAAGTTTCATCAAGATTGGGTGAAAACGTGTGTGCTGAGATTTCAGGCAACTCGTAGTTTTTTGAAGCTTGGCAGGCCCTTTCCATGAAAGTGATTCTCGCCACTCTCTGCTTAGGGCTACATCAACAGGAAACAAACCATAGAGATAGAACTTGAAACTGCTTTATGGTGTCAAGTTTCAAAGAGCTAGCACAAACCGTGTTTGATTTAGAGTTCCAAATACATGTATCCCTATAGGAGAAAACAGAGTGAAACCTCAAAATTAAACCGGTTACTGCCAACGAACGGTTTCACCTAGAAGAACGAAATTTGGCGAGCCAAGTGGGATTGGTGTACTGATCATTACCTGAAAGTTTCATCAAGATTGGGTGAAAAAGTGTGTGCTGAGATTTCAGGCAACTTGTAGTTTTTTGGAAGCTTGGCAGGCCCTTTCCATGAAAGTGATTCTCGCCAGTCTCTGCTTAGGGCTACATCAACAGCAAACAAACCATAGAGATAGAACTTGAAACTGCTTTATGGTGTCAAGTTTCAAAGAGCTAGCACAAACCGTGTTTGATTTAGAGTTCTAAATACATGTATCCCTATAAGAGAAAACAGAGTGAAACCTCAAAATGAAACGAGTTACTGCCAACGAACGGTTTCGCCTAGAAGAACGAAATTTGGCGAGCCAAGTGGGATTGGTGTACTGATCATTACCTGAAAGTTTCATCAAGATTGGGTGAAAAAGTGTGTGCTGAGATTTCAGGCAACTCGTAGTTTTTGGGAAGCTTGGCAGGCTTTTTCCATGAATCTGATTCTCGCCAGTCTCTGCTTAGGGCTACATCAACAGCAAACAAACCATAGAGATAGAACTTGAAACTGCTTTATTGTGACAAGTTTCAAAGGGCTAGCACAAACCGTGTTTGATTTAGAGTTCCAAATACATGTATCCCTATAAGAGAAAACAGAGTGAAACCTCAAAATGAAACGAGTTACTGCCAATGAACGGTTTCACCTAGAAGAACGAAATTTGGCGAGCCAAGTGGGATTGGTGTACTGATCATTACCTGAAAGTTTCATCAAGATTGGGTGAAAAAGTGTGTGCTGAGATTTCAGGCAACTCGTAGTTTTTTGGAAGCTTGGCAGGCCCTTTCCATGAAAGTGATTCTCGCCAGTCTGTGCTTAGGGCTACATCAACAGCAAACAAACCATAGAGATAGAACTTGAAACTGCTTTATGGTGTCAAGTTTCAAAGAGCTAGCACAAACCGTGTTTGATTTAGAGTTCCAAATACATGTATCCCTATAGGAGAAAACAGAGTGAAACCTCAAAATGAAACCGGTTACTGCCAACGAACGGTTTCACCTAGAAGAACGAAATTTGGCGAGCCAAGTGGGATTGGTGTACTGATCATTAACTGAAAGTTTCATCAAGATTGGGTGAAAAAGTGTGTGCTGAGATTTCAGGCAACTCGTAGTTTTTGGGAAGCTTGGCAGGCTTTTTCCATGAATCAGATTCTCGCCAGTCTCTGCTTAGGGCTACATCAACATCAAACAAACCATAGAGATAGAACTTGAAACTGCTTTATTGTGACAAGTTTCAAAGAGCTAGCACAAACCGTGTTTGATTTAGAGTTCTAAATATATGTATCCCTATAAGAGAAAACAGAGTGAAACCTCAAAATGAAACGAGTTACTGCCAACGAACGGTTTCGCCTAGAAGAACGAAATTTGGCGAGCCAAGTGGGATTGGTGTACTGATCATTACCTGAAAGTTTCATCAAGATTGGGTGAAAAAGTGTGTGCTGAGATTGCAGGCAACTCGTAGTTTTTTGGAAGCTTGGCAGGCCCTTTCCATGAAAGTGATGCTCGCCAGTCTCTGCTTAGGGCTACATCAACAGCAAACAAACCATAGAGATAGAACTTGAAACTGCTTTATGGTGTCAAGTTTCAAAGAGCTAGCACAAACCGTGTTTGATTTAGAGTTCCAAATACATGTATCCCTATAGGCGAAAACAGAGTGAAACCTCAAAATGAAACCGGTTACTGCCAACGAACGGTTTCACCTAGAAGAACGAAATTTGGCGAGCCAAGTGGGATTGGTGTACTGATCATTACCTGAAAGTTTCATCAAGATTGGGTGAAAAAGTGTGTGCTGAGATTTCAGGCAACTCGTAGTTTTTTGGAAGCTTGGCAGGCCCTTTCCATGAAAGTGATTCTCGCCAGTCTCTGCTTTGGGCTACATCAACAGCAAACAAACCATAGAGATAGAACTTGAAAGTGCTTTATGGTGTCAAGTTTCAAAGAGCTAGCACAAACCGTGTTTGATTTAGAGTTCCAAATACATGTATCCCTACAGGAGAAAATAGTTGTGAAACCTCAAAATGAAACCGGTTACTGCCAACGAACGGTTTCACCTAGAAGAACGAAATTTGGCGAGCCAAGTGGGATTGGTGTACTGATCATTACCTGAAAGTTTCATCAAGATTGGGTGAAAAAGTGTGTGCTGAGATTTCAGGCAACTCGTAGTTTTTTGGAAGCTTGGCAGGCCCTTTCCATGAAAGTGATTCTCACCAGTCTCTGCTTAGGGCTACATCAACAGCACACAAACCATAGAGATAGAACTTGAAACTGCTTTCTGGTGTCAAGTTTCAAAGAGCTAGCACAAACCGTGTTTGATTTAGAGTTCCAAATACATGTATCCCTATAGGAGAAAACAGAGTGAAACCTCAAAATGAAACCGGTTACTGCCAAGGAACGGTTTCACCTAGAAGAACGAATTTTGGCGAGCCAAGTGGGATTGGTGTACTGATCATTACCTGAAAGTTTCATCAAGATTGGGTGAAAAAGTGTGTGCTGAGATTTCAGGCAACTCGTAGTTTTTTGGAAGCTTGGCAGGCCCTTTCCATGAAAGTGATTCTCGCCAGTCTCTGCTTAGGGCTACATCAACAGCAAACAAACCATAGAGATAGAACTTGAAACTGCTTTATGGTGTCAAGTTTCAAAGAGCTAGCACAAACCGTGTTTGATTTAGAGTTCCAAATACATGTATCCCTATAGGAGAAAACAGAGTGAAACCTCAAAATGAAACCGGTTACTGCCAACGAACGGTTTCACCTAGAAGAACGAAATTTAGCGAGCCAAGTGGGATTGGTGTACTGATCATTACCTGAAAGTTTCATCAAGATTGGGTGAAAAAGTGTGTGCTGAGATTTCAGGCAACTCGTAGTTTTTTGGAAGCTTGGCAGGCCCTTTCCATGAAAGTGATTCTCGCCAGTCTCTACTTAGGGCTACATCAACAGCAAACAAACCATAGAGATAGAACTTGAAACTGCTTTATTGTGTCAAGTTTCAAAGAGCTAGCACAAACCGTGTTTGATTTAGAGTTCCAAATACATGTATCCCTACAGGAGAAAATAGTTGTGAAACCTCAAAATGAAACCGGTTACTGCCAACGAACGGTTTCACCTAGAAGAACGAAATTAGGCGAGCCAAGTAAGATTGGTGTACTGATCATTACCTGAAAGTTTCATCAAGATTGGGTGAAAAAGTGTGTGCTGAGATTTTTGGAAACTCGTAGTTTTTTGGAAGCTTGGCAGGCCCTTTCCATGAAAGTGATTCTCGCCAGTCTCTGCTTAGGGCTACATCAACAGCAAACAAACCATAGAGATAGAACTTGAAACTGCTTTATGGTGTCAAGTTTCAAAGAGCTAGCACAAACCGTGTTTGATTTAGAGTTCCAAATACATGTATTCCTATAGGAGAAAACAGAGTGAAACCTCAAAATGAAACCGGTTACTGCCAACGAACGGTTTCACCTAGAAGAACGAAATTTGGCGAGCCAAGTAAGATTGGTGTACTGATCATTACCTGAAAGTTTCATCAAGATTGGGTGAAAAAGTGTGTGCTGAGATTTCAGGCAACTCGTAGTTTTTTGGAAGCTTGGCAGGCCCTTTCCATGAAAGTGATTCTCGCCAGTCTCTGCTTAGGGCTACATCAACAGCAAACAAACCATAGAGGTAGAACTTGAAACTGCTTTATGGTGTCAAGTTTCAAAGAGTTAGCACAAACCGTGTTTGATTTAGAGTTCCAAATACATGTATCCCTACAGGAGAAAATACTTGTGAAACCTCAAAATGAAACCGGTTACTGCCAACGAACGGTTTCACCTAGAAGAACGAAATTTGGCGAGCCAAGTGGGATTGGTGTACTGATCATTACCTGAAAGTTTCATCAAGATTGGGTGAAAAAGTGTGTGCTGAGATTTCAGGCAACTCGTAGTTTTTTGGAAGCTTGGCAGGCCCTTTCCATGAAAGTGATTCTCGCCAGTCTCTGCTTAGGGCTACATCAACAGCAAACAAATCATAAAGATAGAACTTGAAACTGTTTTATGGTGTCAAGTTTCAAAGAGCTAGCACAAACCGTGTTTGATTTAGAGTTCCAAATACATGTATCCCTATAAGAGAAAACAGAGTGAAACCTCAAAATGAAACCGGTTACTGCCAACGAACGGTTTCACCTAGAAGAACGAAATTTGGCAAGCCAAGTGGGATTGGTGTACTGATCATTACCTGAAAGTTTCATCAAGATTGGGTGAAAAAGTGTGTGCTGAGATTTCAGGCAACTCGTAGTTTTTTGGAAGCTTGGCAGGCCCTTTCCATGAAAGTGATTCTCGCCAGTCTCTGCTTAGGGCTACATCAACAGCAAACAAACCATAGAGATAGAACTTGAAACTGCTTTATGGTGTCAAGTTTCAAAGAGCTAGCACAAACCGTGTTTGATTTAGAGTTCCAAATACATGTATCCCTATAGGAGTAAACAGAGTGAAACCTCAAAATGAAACCGGTTACTGCCAACGAACGGTTTCACCTAGAAGAACGAAATTTGGCGAGCCAAGTGGGATTGGTGTACTGATCATTACCTGAAAGTTTCATCAAGATTGGGTGAAAAAGTGTGTGCTGAGATTTCAGGCAACTCGTAGTTTTTTGGAAGCTTGGCAGGCCCTTTCCATGAAAGTGATTCTCGCCAGTCTCTGCTTTGGGCTACATCAACAGCAAACAAACCATAGAGATAGAACTTGAAACTGCTTTATGGTGTCAAGTTTCAAAGAGCTAGCACAAACCGTGTTTGATTTAGAGTTCCAAATACATGTATCCCTACAGGAGAAAATAGTTGTGAAACCTCAAAATGAAACCGGTTACTGCCAACGAACGGTTTCACCTAGAAGAACGAAATTTGGCGAGCCAAGTGGGATTGGTGTACTGATCATTACCTGAAAGTTTCATCAAGATTGGGTGAAAAAGTGTGTGCTGAGATTTCAGGCAACTCGTAGTTTTTTGGAAGCTTGGCAGGCCCTTTCCATGAAAGTGATTCTCACCAGTCTCTGCTTAGGGCTACATCAACAGCAAACAAACCATAGAGATAGAATTTGAAACTGCTTTCTGGTGTCAAGTTTCAAAGAGCTAGCACAAACCGTGTTTGATTTAGAGTTCCAAATACATGTATCCCTATAGGAGAAAACAGAGTGAAACCTCAAAATGAAACCGGTTACTGCCAACGAACGGTTTCACCTAGAAAAACGAATTTTGGCGAGCCAAGTGGGATTTGTGTACTGATCATTACCTGAAAGTTTCATCAAGATTGGGTGAAAAAGTGTGTGCTGAGATTTCAGGCAACTCGTAGTTTTTTGGAAGCTTGGCAGGCCCTTTCCATGAAAGTGATTCTCGCCAGTCTCTGCTTAGGGCTACATCAACAGCAAACAAACCATAGAGATAGAACTTGAAACTGCTTTATGGTGTCAAGTTTCAAAGAGTTAGCACAAACCGTGTTTGATTTAGAGTTCCAAATACATGTATCCCTACAGGAGAAAATACTTGTGAAACCTCAAAATGAAACCGGTTACTGCCAACGAACGGTTTCACCTAGAAGAACGAAATTTGGCGAGCCAAGTGGGATTGGTGTACTGATCATTACCTGAAAGTTTCATCAAGATTGGGTGAAAAAGTGTGTGCTGAGATTTCAGGCAACTCGTAGTTTTTTGGAAGCTTGGCAGGCCCTTTCCATGAAAGTGATTCTCGCCAGTCTCTGCTTAGGGCTACATCAACAGCAAACAAACCATAAAGATAGAACTTGAAACTGCTTTATGGTGTCAAGTTTCAAAGAGCTAGCACAAACCGTGTTTGATTTAGAGTTCCAAATACATGTATCCCTATAGGAGAAAACAGAGTGAAACCTCAAAATGAAACCGGTTACTGCCAACGAACGGTTTCACCTAGAAGAACGAAATTTGGCAAGCCAAGTGGGATTGGTGTACTGATCATTACCTGAAAGTTTCATCAAGATTGGGTGAAAAAGTGTGTGCTGAGATTTCAGGCAACTCGTAGTTTTTTGGAAGCTTGGCAGGCCCTTTCCATAAAAGTGATTCTCGCCAGTCTCTGCTTAGGGCTACATCAACAGCAAACAAACCATAGAGATAGAACTTGAAACTGCTTTATGGTGTCAAGTTTCAAAGAGCTAGCACAAACCGTGTTTGATTTAGAGTTCCAAATACATGTATCCCTATAGGAGAAAACAGAGTGAAACCTCAAAATGAAACCGGTTACTGCCAACGAACGGTTTCACCTAGAAGAACGAAATTTGGCGAGCCAAGTGGGATTGGTGTACTGATCATTACCTGAAAGTTTCATCAAGATTGGGTGAAAAAGTGTGTGCTGAGATTTCAGACAACTCGTAGTTTTTTGGAAGCTTGGCAGGCCCTTTCCATGAAAGTGATTCTCGCCAGTCTCTGCTTTGTTCTACATCAACAGCAAACAAACCATAGTGATAGAACTTGAAACTGCTTTATGGTGTCAAGTTCCAAAGTGCTAGCACAAACCGTGTTTGATTTAGAGTTCCAAATACATGTATCCCTATAGGCGAAAACAGAGTGAAACCTCGAAATGAAACCGGTTACTGCCAACGAACGGTTTCACCTAGAAGAACGAAATTTGGCGCGCCAAGTGGGATTGGTGTACTGATCATTACCTGAACGTTTTATCAAGATTGGTTAAAAAAGTGTGTGCTGAGATTACAGGCAACTCGTAGTTTTTTGGAAGCTTGGCAGGCCCTTTCCATGAACGGGATTCTCGCCAGTCTCTGCTTAGGGCTACATCAACAGCAAACAAACCATAGAGAGAGAACTTGAAACTGCTTTATGGTGTCAAGTTTCAAAGAGCTAGCACAAACCGTGTTTGATTTAGAGTTCCAAATACATGTATCCCTATAGGAGAAAACAGAGTGAAACCTCAAAATGAAACCGGTTACTGCCAACGAACGGTTTCACCTAGAAGAACGAAATTTGGCGAGCCAAGTGGGATTGGTGTACTGATCATTACCTGAAAGTTTCATCAAGATTGGGTGAAAAAGTGTGTGCTGAGATTTCAGGCAACTAGTAGTTTTTTGGAAGCTTGGCAGACCCTTTCCATGAAAGTGATTCTCGCCAGTCTCTGCTTTGGGCTACATCAACAGCAAACAAACCATAGAGATAGAACTTAAAACTGCTTTATGGTGTCAAGTTTCAAAGTGCTAGCAAAAACCGTGTTTGATTTAGAGTTCCAAATACATGTATCCCTATAGGCGAAAACAGAGTGAAACCTCAAAATGAAACCGGTTACTGCCAACGAACGGTTTCACGTAGAAGAACGAAATTTGGCGAGCCAAGTGGGATTGGTGTACTGATTATTACCTGAAAGTTTCATCAAGATTGGGTGAAAAAGTGTGTGCTGAGATTTCAGGCAACTCGTAGTTTTTTGGAAGCTTGGCAGGCCCTTTCCATGAAAGTGATTCTCGCCAGTCTCTGCTTAGGGCTACATCAACAGCAAACAAACCATAGAGATAGAACTTGAAACTGCTTTATGGTGTCAAGTTTCAAAGAGCTAGCACAAACCGTGTTTGATTTAGAGTTCCGAATACATGTATCCCTATAGGAGAAAACAGAGTGAAACCTCAAAATGAAACCGGTTACTGCCAACGAACGGTTTCACCTAGAAGAACGAGATTTGGCGGGCCAAGTGGGATGGGTGTACTGATCATTACCTGAAAGTTTCATCAAGATTGGGTGAAAAAGTGTGTGCTGAGATTTCAGGAAACTCGTAGTTTTTTGGAAGCTTGGCAGGCCCTTTCCATGAAAGTGATTCTCGCCAGTCTCTGCTTAGGGCTACATCAACAGCAAACAAACCATAGAGATAGAACTTGAAACTGCTTTATGGTGTCAAGTTTCAAAGTGCTAGCACAAACCGTGTTTGATTTAGAGTTCCAAATACATGTATCCCTATAGGCAAAAACAGAGTGAAACCTAAAAATGAAACCGGTTACTGCCAACGAACGGTTTCACGTAGAAGAACGAAATTTGGCGAGCCAAGTGGGATTGGTGTACTGATCATTACCTGAAAGTTTCATCAAGATTGGGTGAAAAAGTGTGTGCTGAGATTTCAGGCAACTCGTAGTTTTTTGGAAGCTTGGCAGGCCCTTTCCATGAAAGTGATTCTCGCCAGTCTCTGCTTAGGGCTACATCAACAGCAAACAAACCATAGAGATAGAACTTGAAACTGCTTTATTGTGTCAAGTTTCAAAGAGCTAGCACAAACCGTGTTTGATTTAGAGTTCCAAATACATGTATCCCTATATGAGAAAACAGAGTGAAACATCAAAATGAAACCGGTTACTGCCAACGAACGGTTTCACGTAGAAGAACGAAATTTGGCGAGCCAAGTGGGATTGGTGTACTGATCATTACCTGAAAGTTTCATCAAGATTGGGTGAAAAAGTGTGTGCTGAGATTTCAGGCAACTCGTAGTTTTTTGGAAGCTTGGCAGGCCCTTTCCATGAAAGTGATTCTCGCCAGTCTCTGCTTAGGGCTACATCAACAGCAAACAAACCATAGAGATAGAACTTGAAACTGCTTTATGGTGTCAAGTTTCAAAGTGCTAGCACAAACCGTGTTTGATTTAGATTTCCAAATACATGTATCCCTATAGGCAAAAACAGAGTGAAACCTAAAAATGAAACCGGTTACTGCCAATGAACGGTTTCAAGTAGAAGAACGAAATTTGGCGAGCCAAGTGGGATTGGTGTACTGATCATTACCTGAAAGTTTCATCAAGATTGGGTGAAAAAGTGTGTGCTGAGATTTCAGGCAACTCGTAGTTTTTTGGAAGCTTGGCAGGCCCTTTCCATGAAAGTGATTCTCGCCAGTCTCTGCTTAGGGCTACATCAACAGCAAACAAACCATAGAGATAGAACTTGAAACTGCTTTATTGTGTCAAGTTTCAAAGAGCTAGCACAAACAGTGTTTGATTTAGAGTTCCAAATACATGTATCCCTATAGGAGAAAACAGAGTGAAACCTCAAAATGAAACCGGTTACTGCCAACGAACGGTTTCTCCTAGAAGAACGAAATTTGGCGAGCCCAGTGGGATTGGTGTACTGGTCATTACCTGAAAGTTTCATCAAGATTGGGTGAAAAAGTGTGTGCTGAGATTTCAGGCAACTCGTAGTTTTTTGGAAGCTTGGCAGGCCCTTTCCATGAAAGTGATTCTCGCCAGTCTCTGCTTAGGGCTACATCAACAGCAAACAAACCATAGAGATAGAACTTGAAACTGCTTTATGGTGTCAAGTTTCAAAGAGCTAGCACAAACCGTGTTTGATTTAGAGTTCCAAATACATGTATCCCTATAGGAGAAAACAGAGTGAAACCTCAAAATGAAACCGGTTACTGCCAACGAACGGTTTCACCTAGAAGAACGAAATTTAGCGAGCCAAGTGGGATTGGTGTACTGATCATTACCTGAAAGTTTCATCAAGATTGGG
>NW_027524820.1:0-27556 GCF_052094955.1 Ictidomys tridecemlineatus
TCTCTATGGTTTGTTTGCTGTTGAAGTAGCCCTAAGCAGAGACTGGCGAGAGTCACTTTCATGGAAAGGGCCTGCCAAGCTTCCAAAAAACTACGAGTTGCCTGAAATCTCAGCACAACCCTTTTTCACCCAATCTTGATGATACTTTCAGGTAATGATCAGTACACCAATCCCACTTGGCTCGCCAAATTTCGTTCTTCTAGGTTAAACCGTTCGTTGGCAGTAACCGGTTTCATTTTGAGGTTTCACTCTGTTTTCTCCTATAGGGATACATGTATTTGGAACTCTAAATCAAACACGGTTTGTGCTAGCTCTTTGAACTTGACACAATAAAGCAGTTTCAAGTTCTATCTCTATGGTTTGTTTGCTGTTGAAGTAGCCCTAAGCAGAGACTGGCGAGAGTCACTTTCATGGAAAGGGCCTGCCAAGCTTCCAAAAAACTACGAGTTTCCTGAAATCTCAGCACACCCTTTTTCACCCAATCTTGATGAAACTTTCAGGTAATGATCAGTACACCAATCCCACTTGGCTGGCCAAATTTCGTTCTTCTAGATTAAAACGTTCGTTGGCAGTAACCGGTTTCATTTTGAGGTTTCACTCTGTTTTCTCCTATAGGGATACTTGTATTTGGAACTCTAAATCAAACACGGTTTGTGCTAGCTCTTTGAAACTTGACACAATAAAGCAGTTACAAGTTCTATCTCTATGGTTTGTTTGCTGTTGAAGTAGCCCTAAGCAGAGACTGGCCAGAAACACTTCTATGGAAAGGGCCTGCCAAGCTTCCAAAAAACTACGAGTTGCCAGAAATCTCAGCACACACTTTTTTCACCCAATCTTGATGAAACTTTCAGGTAATGATCAGGACACCAATCCCACTTGGCTCGCCAAATTTCGTTCTTCTAGGTTAAACCGTTCGTTGGCAGTAACCGGTTTCATTTTGAGGTTTCACTCTGTTTTCTCCTATAGGGATACATGTATTTGGAACTCTAAATCAAACACAGTTTGTGCTACCTCTTTGAAACTTGACACAATAAAGCAGTTTCAAGTTCTATCTCTATGGTTTGTTTGCTGTTGATGTAGCCCTAAGCAGAGACTGGCGAGATACACTTTCATGGATAGAGCCTGCCAAGCTTCCAAAAAACTACGAGTTGCCTGAAATCTCAGCAAACACTTTTTCACCGAATCTTGATGAAACTTTCAGGTAATGATCAGTACACCAATCCCACTTGGCTCGCCAAATTTCATTCTTCTAGGTTAAAACGTTCGTTGGCAGTAACCGGTTTCATTTTGAGGTTTCACTCTGTTTTCTCCTATAGGGATACATGTATTTGGAACTCTAAATCAAACACGGTTTGTGCTAGCTCTTTGAAACTTGACACAATAAAGCAGTTTCAAGTTTTATCGTTATGGTTTGTTTGCTGTTGATGTAGCCCTAAGCAGAGACTGGCGAGAATCACTTTCATGGAAAGGGCCTGCCAAGCTTCCAAAAACTACGAGTTGCCTGAAATCTCAGCACACACTTTTTCACCCAATCTTCATGAAACTTTCAGGTCATGATCAGGACACCAATCCCACTTGGCTCGCCAAATTTCGTTCTTCTAGGTTAAACCGTTCGTTGGCAGTAACCGGTTTCATTTTGAGGTTTCACTCTGTTTTCTCCTATAGGGATACATGTATTTGGAACTCTAAATCAAACACGGTTTGTGCTAGCTCTTTGAAACTTGACACAATAAAGCAGTTTCAAGTTCTATCTCTATGGTTTTTTGCTGTTGATGTAGCCCTAAGCAGAGACTGGCGAGATTCACTTTCATGGAAAGGGCCTGCCAAGCTTCCAAAAAACTACGAGTTGCCTGAAATCTCAGCACACCCTTTTTCACCCAATCTTGATGAAACTTTCAGGTAATGATCAGTACACCAATCCCACTTGGCTGGCCAAATTTCGTTCTTCTAGATTAAAACGTTCCTTGGCAGTAACCGGTTTCATTTTGAGGTTTCACTCTGTTTTCTCCTATAGGGATACATGTATTTGGAACTCTAAATCAAACACGGTTTGTGCTAGCTCTTTGAAACTTGACACAATAAAGCAGTTTCATGTTCTATCTCTATGGTTTTTTTGCTGTTGATGTAGCCCTAAGCAGAGACTGCCGAGATTCACTTTCATGGAAAGTGCCTGCCTAGCTTCCAAAAAACTACGAGTTGCCTGAAATCTCAGCACACCCTTTTTCACCCAATCTTGATGAAACTTTCAGGTAATGATCAGTACACCAATCCCACTTGGCTGGCCAAATTTCGTTCTTCTAGATTAAAAACGTTCGTTGGCAGTAACCGGTTTCATTTTGAGGTTTCACTCTGTTTTCTCCTATAGGGATACATGTATTTGGAACTCTAAATCAAACACGGTTTGTGCTAGCTCTTTGAAACTTGACACATTAAAGCAGTTTCACGTTCTATCTCTATGGTTTGTTTGCTGTTGAAGTAGCCCTAAGCAGAGACTGGCGAGAGTCACTTTCATGGAAAGGGCCTGCCAAGCTTCCAAAAAACTACGAGTTGCCTGAAATCTCAGCACACCCTTTTTCACCCAATCTTGATGAAACTTTCAGGTAATGATCAGTACACCAATCCCACTTGGCTCGCCAAATTTCGTTCTTCTAGGTTAAACCTTTCGTTGGCAGTAACCGGTTTCATTTTGAGGTTTCACTCTGTTTTCTCCTATAGGGATACATGTATTTGGAACTCTAAATCAAACACGGTTTGTGCTAGCTCTTTGAAACTTGACACAATAAAGCAGTTTCAAGTTCTATCTCTATGGTTTGTTTGCTGTTGATATAGCCCAAAGCAGAGACTGGCGAGAATCACTTTCATTGAAAGGGCCTGCCAAGCTTCCAAAAATCTACGAGTTGCCTGAAATCTCAGCACACCCTTTTTCACCCAATCTTGATGAAAGTTTCAGGTAATGATCAGTACACCAATCCTACTTGGCTCGCCAAATTTCGTTCTTCTAGGTTAAACCGTTCGTTGGCAGTAACCGGTTTCATTTTGAGGTTTCACTCTGTTTTCTCCTATAGGGATACATGTATTTGGAACTCTAAATCAAACACGGTTTGTGCTAGCTCATTGAAACTTGACACAATAAACCAGTTTCAAGTTCTATCTGTATGGTTTGTTTGCTGTTGATGTAGCCCTAAGCAGAGACTGGCGAGAGTCACTTTCATGGAAAGGGCCTGCCAAGCTTCCAAAAAACTACGAGTTGCCTGAAATCTCAGCAAACAATTTTTCACCCAATCTTGATGAAACTTTCAGGTAATGATCAGTACACCAATCCCACTTGGCTCGCCAAAATCGTTCTTCTAGGGTAAACCGTTCTTTGGCAGTAACCGGTTTCATTTTGAGGTTTCACTCTGTTTTCTCCTATAGGGATACATGTATTTGGAACTCTAAATCAAACACGGTTTGTGCTAGCTCTTTGAAACTTGACACAATAAAGCAGTTTCAAGTTCTATCTCTATGGTTTGTTTGCTGTTGATGTAGCCCTAAGCAGAGACTGGCGAGAATCACTTTCATGGAAAGGGCCTGCCAAGCTTCCAAAAAACTACGAGTTGCCTGAAATCTCAGCAAACACTTTTTTAACCAATCTTGATGAAACTTTAAGGTAATGATCAGTACACCAATCCCACTTGGCTCGCCAAATTTCGTTCTTCTAGGTTAAACCGTTCGTTGGCAGTAACCGGTTTCATTTTGAGGTTTCACTCTGTTTTCTACTATAGGGATACATGTATTTGGAACTCTAAATCAAACACGGTTTGTGCTAGCTCTTTGAAACTTGACACAATAAAGTAGTTTCAAGTTCTATCTCTATGGTTTGTTTGCTGTTGATGTAGCCCTAAGCAGAGACTGGCGAGAATCACTTTCATGGAAAGGGCCTGCCAAGCTGCCAAAAAACTACGAGTTGCCTGAAATCACAGCACACACTTTTTCACCCAATCTTGATGAAACTTTCAGGTAATGATCAGTACACCAATCCCACTTGGCTCGCCAAATTTCGTTCTTCTAGGTTAAACCGTTCGTTGGCAGTAACCGGTTTCATTTTGAGGTTTCACTCTGTTTTCTCCTATAGGGATACATGTATTTGGAACTCTAAATCAAACACGGTTTGTGCTAGCTCTTTGAAACTTGACACAATAAAGCAGTTTCAAGTTCTATCTCTATGGTTTGTTTGCTGTTGATGTAGCCCTAAGCAGAGACTGGCGAGAATCACTTTCATGGAAAGGGCCTGCCAAGCTTCCAAAAAACTACGAGTTGCCTGAAATCTCAGCACACACTTTTTCACCCAATCTTGATGAAACTTTCAGGTAATAATCAGTACACCAATCCCACTTGGCTCGCCAAATTTCGTTCTTCTAGGTAAAACCGTTCGTTGGCAGTAACCGGTTTCATTTTGAGGTTTCACTCTGTTTTCTCCTATAGGGATACATGTATTTGGAACTCTAAATCAAACACGGTTTGTGCTAGCTCTTTGAAAAATGACAAAATAAAGCAGTTTCAAGATCTATCTCTATGGTTTGTTTGCTGTTGATGTAGCCCTAAGCAGAGACTGGCGAGAATCACTTTCATGGAAAGGGCCTGCCAAGCTTCCAAATAACTACGAGTTGCCTGAAATCTCAGCACACACTTTTTCACCCAATCTTGATGAAACTTTCAGGTAATGATCAGTACACCAATCCCACTTGGCTCGCCAAATTTCGTTCTTCTAGGTTAAACCGTTCGTTGGCAGTAACCGGTTTCATTTTTAGGTTTCACTCTGTTTTCTACTATAGGGATACATGTATTTGGAACTCTAAATCAAACACGGTTTGTGCTAGCTCTTTGAAACTTGACACAATAAAGCAGTTTCAAGTTCTATCTCTATGGATTGTTTGCTGTT
The DNA here is from genome assembly GCF_052094955.1 of Ictidomys tridecemlineatus. NCBI lineage: Eukaryota > Metazoa > Chordata > Mammalia > Rodentia > Sciuridae > Ictidomys > Ictidomys tridecemlineatus. Next base: position 4,922 of record NW_027524820.1, read on the forward strand.
GATGTAGCCCGAAGCAGAGACTGGCGAGAATCACTTTCATGGAAAGGGCCTGCCAAGCTTCCAAAAAACTACGAGTTGCCTGAAATCTCAGCACAACCTTTTTCACCAATCTTGATGAAACTTTCAGGTAATGATCAGGAAACCAATCCCACTTGGCTCGCCAAATTTCGTTCTTCTAGGTTAAACCGTTCGTTGGCAGTAACAGGTTTCATTTTGAGGTTTCACTCTGTTTTCTCCTATAGCGATACATGTATTTGGAACTCTAAATCAAACACGGTTTGTGCTAGCTCTTTGAAACTTGACACAATAAAGCAGTTTCAAGTTCTATCTCTATGGTTTCTTTGCTGTTGATGTAGCCCTAAGCAGAGACTGGTGAGAATCACTTTCATGGAAAGGGCCTGCCAAGCTTCCAAAAAACTACGAGTTGCCTGAAATCTCAGCAAACACTTTTTCACCCAATCTTGATGAAACTTTCAGGTAATGATCAGTACACCAATCCCACTTGGCTCGCCAAATTTCATTCTTCTAGGTTAAACCGTTCGTTGGCAGTAACCGGTTTCATTTTGAGGTTTCACTCTGTTTTCTCCTATAGGGATACATGTATTTGGAACTCTAAATCAAACACGGTTTGTGCTAGCTCTTTGAAACTTGACACAATAAAGCAGTTTCAAGTTCTATCTCTATGGTTTGTTTGCTGTTGATGTAGCCCTAAGCAGAGACTGGCGAGAATCACTTTCATGGAAAGGGCCTGCCAAGCTTCCAAAAAACTACGAGTTGCCTGAAATCTCAGCACACACTTTTTCACCCAATCTTGATGAAACGTTCAGGTGATGATCAGTACACCAATCCCACTTGGCTCGCCAAATTTCGTTCTTCTAGGTTAAACCGTTCGTTGGCAGTAACCGGTTTCATTTTGAGGTTTCACTCTGTTTTCTCCTATAGGGATACATGTATTGGGAACTCTAAATCAAACACGGTGTGTGCTAGCTCTTTGAAACTTGACACAATAAAGCAGTTTCAAGTTCTATCTCTATGGTTTGTTTGCTGTTGATGTAGCCCTAAGCAGAGACTGGCGAGAATCACTTTCATGGAAAGGGCCTGCCAAGCTTCCAAAAAACTACGAGTTATATGAAATCTCAGCACACCCTTTTTCACCCAATGTTGATGAAACGTTCAGGTAATGATCAGTACACCAATCCCACTTGGCTCGCCAAATTTCGTTCTTCTAGGTTAAACCGTTCGTTGGCAGTAACCGGTTTCATTTTGAGGTTTCACTCTGTTTTCTCCTATAGGGATACATGTATTTGGAACTCTAAATCAAACACGGTTTGTGCTAGCTCTTTGAAACTTGACACAATAAAGCAGTTTCAAGTTCTATCTCTATGGTTTGTTTGCTGTTGATGTAGCCCTAAGCAGAGACTGGCGAGAATCACTTTCATGGAAAGGGCCTGCCAAGCTTCCAAAAAACTACGAGTTGCCTGAAATCTCAGCACACACTTTTTCACCCAATCTTGATGAAACTTTCAGGTAATGATCAGTACACCAATCCCACTTGGCTCGCCAAATTTCGTTCTTCTAGGTTAAACCGTTCGTTGGCAGTAACCGGTTTCATTTTGAGGTTTCACTCTGTTTTCTCCTATAGGGATACATGTATTTGGAACTCTAAATCAAACACGGTTTGTGCTAGCTCTTTGAAACTTGACACAATAAAGCAGTTTCAAGTTCTATCTCTATGGTTTGTTTGCTGTTGATGTAGCCCTAAGCAGAGACTGGCGAGAATCACTTTCATGGAAAGGGCCTGCCAAGCTTCCAAAAAACTACGAGTTGCCTGAAATCTCAGCACACCCTTTTTCACCCAATCTTGATGAAACTTTCAGGTAATGATCAGGACACCAATCCCACTTGGCTCGCCAAATTTCGTTCTTCTAGGTTAAACCATTCGTTGGCAGTAACCGGTTTCATTTTGAGGTTTCACTCTGTTTTCTCCTATAGCGATACATGTATTGGGAACTCTAAATCAAACACGGTTTGTGCTAGCTCTTTGAAACTTGACACAATAAAGCAGTTTCAAGTTCTATCTCTATGGTTTGTTTGCTGTTGATGTAGCCCTAAGCAGAGACTGGCGAGAATCACGTTCATGGAAAGGGCCTGCCAAGCTTCCAAAAAACTACGAGTTGCCTGAAATCTCAGCAAACACTTTTTCACCCAATCTTGATGAAACTTTCAGGTAATGATCAGTACACCAATCCCACTTGGCTCGCCAAATTTCGTTCTTCTAGGTTAAACCGTTCGTTGGCAGTAACCGGTTTCATTTTGAGGTTTCACTCTGTTTTCTCCTATAGGGATACATGTATTTGGAACTCTAAATCAAACACGGTTTGTGCTAGCTCTTTGAAACTTGACACAATAAAGCAGTTTCAAGTTCTATCTCTATGGTTTGTTTGCTGTTGATGTAGCCCTAAGCAGAGACTGGCGAGAATCACTTTCATGGAAAGGGCCTGCCAAGCTTCCAAAAAACTACGAGTTGCCTGAAATATCAGCACACCCTTTTTCACCCAATCTTGATGAAACTTTCAGGTAATGATCAGTACACCAATCCCACTTGGCTCGCCAAATTTCGTTCTTCTAGGTTAAACCGTTCGTTGGCACTAACCGGTTTCATTTTGAGGTTTCACTCTGTTTTCTCCTATAGGGATACATGTATTTGGAACTCTAAATGAAACACGGTTTGTGCTAGCTCTTTGAAACTTGACACAATAAAGCAGTTTCAAGTTCTATCTCTATGATTTGTTTTTTGTTGATGTAGCCCTAAGCAGAGACTGGCGAGAATCACTTTCATGGAAAGGGCCTGCCAAGCTTCCAAAAAACTACGAGTTGCCTGAAATCTCAGCTAACACTTTTTCACCCTATCTTGATGAAACTTTCAGGTAATGATCAGTACACCAATCCCACTTGGCTCGCCAAATTTCGTTTTTCTAGGTTAAAACGTTCGTTGGCACTAAACGGTTTCATTTTGAGGTTTCACTCTGTTTTCTCCTATAGGGATACATGTATTTGGAACTCTAAATCAAACACGGTTTCTGCTACCTCTTTGAATCTTGACACAATAAAGCAGTTTCAAGATCTATCTATGGTTTGTTTGCGGTTGATGTAGCCCTAAGCAGAGACTGGCGAGAATCACTTTCATGGAAAGGGCCTTCCAAGCTTCCAAAAAACTACGAGTTGCCTGAAATCTCAGCACACCCTTTTTCACCCAATCTTGATGAAACTTCCAGGTAATGATCAGTACACCAATCCCACTTGGCTCGCCAAATTTTGTTCTTCTAGGTTAAACCGTTCGTTGGCAGTAACCGGTTTCATTTTGAGGTTTCACTCTGTTTTCTCCTATAGGGATACATGTATTTGGAACTCTAAATCAAACACGGTTTGTGCTACCTCTTTGAAACTTGACACAATAAAGCAGTTTCAAGTTCTATCTCTATGGTTTGTTTGCTGTTGATGTAGCCCTAAGCAGAGACTGGCCAGAATCACTTTCATGGAAAGGGCCTGCCAAGGTTTCAAAAAACTACGAGTTGCCTGAAATCTCAGCACACACTTTTTCACCCAATCTTGATGAAACTTTCAGTTAATGATCAGTACACCAATCCCACTTGGCTCGCCAAATTTCGTTCTTCTAGGTTAAACTGTTCGTTGGCAGTAACCGGTTTCATTTTGAGGTTTCACTCTGTTTTCTCCTATAGGGATACATGTATTTGGAACTCTAAATCATACACGGTTTGTGCTAGCTCTTTGTAACTTGACACAATAAAGCAGTTTCAAGTTCTATCTCTATGGTTTGTTTGCTGTTGATGTAGCCCTAAGCAGAGACAGGCGAGAATCACTTTCATGGAAAGGGCCTGCCAAGCTTCCAAAAAACTGCGAGTTGCCTGAAATCTCAGCACACACTTTTTCACCCAATCTTGATGAAACTTTCAGGTAATGATCAGTACACCAATCCCACTTGGCTCGCCAAATTTCGTTCTTCTAGGTTAAACCGTTCGTTGGCAGTAACCTGTTTCATTTTGAGGTTTCACTCTGTTTTCTCCTATAGGGATACATGTATTTGGAACTCTAAATCAAACACGGTTTGTGCTAGCTCTTTGAAACTTGACACAATAAAGCAGTTTCAAGTTCTATCTCTATGGTTTGTTTGCTGTTGATGTAGCCCTAAGCAGAGACTGGCGAGAATCACTTTCATGGAAAGGGCCTGCCAAGCTTCCAAAAAACTACGAGTTGCCTGAAATCTAAGCACACACTTTTTCACCCAATCTAGATGAAAGTTTCAGGTAATGATCAGTACACCAATCCCACTTGGCTCGCCAAATTTCGTTCTTCTAGGTTAAACCATTCGTTTGCAGTAACCGGTTTCATTTTGAGGTTTCACTCTGTTTTCTCCTATAGGGATACATGTATTTGGAACTCTAAATCAAACACGGTTTGTGCTAGCTCTTTGAAACTTGACACAATAAAGCAGTTTCAAGTTCTATCTCTATGGTTTGTTTGCTGTTGTTGAAGCCCTAAGCAGAGACTGGCGAGAGTCACTTTCATGGAAAAGGCCTGCCAAGCTTCCAAAAAACTACGAGTTGCCTGAAATCTAAGCACACACTTTTCCACCCAATCTTGATGAAACTTTCAGGTAATGATCAATACACCAATCCCACTTGGCTCGCCAAATTTCGTTCTTCTAGGTTAAACCGTTCGTTGGCAGTAACCGGTTTCATTTTGAGGTTTCACTCTGTTTTGTCCTATAGGGATACATGTATTTGGAACTCTAAATCAAACACGGTTTGTGCTAGCTCTTTGAAACTTGACACAATAAAGCAGTTTCAAGTTCTATCTCTATGGTTTGTTTGCTGTTGATGTAGCCCTAAGCAGAGACTGGCGAGAGTCACTTTCATGGAAAGGGCCTGCCAAGCTTCCAAAAAACTACGAGTTGCCTGAAATCTCAGCACACACTTTTTCACCCAATGTTGATGAAACTTTCAGGTAATGATCAGTACACCAATCCCACTTGGCTCGCCAAATTTCGTTCTTCTAGGTTAAACCGTTCGTTGGCAGTAACCGGTTTCATTTTGAGGATTCACTCTGTATTCTCCTATAGGGATACATGTATTTGGAACTCTAAATCAAACACGGTTTGTGCTAGCTCTTTGAAACTGGACACAATAAAGAAGTTTCAAGTTCTATCTCTATGGTTTGTTTGCTGTTGATGTAGCCCTAAGCAGAGACTGGCGAGAATCACTTTCATGGAAAGGGCCTGCCAAGCTTCCAAAAAACTACGAGTTTCCCGAAATCTCAGCACACACTTTTTCACCCAATCTTGATGAAACTTTAAGGTAATGATCAGTACACCATTCCCACTTGGCTCGCCAAATTTCGTTCTTCTAGGTTAAACCGTTCGTTGGCAGTAACCGGTTTCATTTTGAGGTTTCACTCTGTTTTCTCCTATAGGGATACATGTATTGGGAACTCTAAATCAAACACGGTTTGTGCTAGCTCTTTGAAACTTGACACAATAAAGCAGTTTCAAGTTCTATCTCTATGGTTTGTTTGCTGTTGATGTAGGCCTAATCAGAGACGGGCGAGAATCACTTTAATGGAAAGTGCCTGCCAAGCTTCCAAAAAACTACGAGTTTCCTGAAATCTCAGCAAAACCTTTTTCACCCAATTTTGATGAAACTTTCAGGTAATGATCAGTACACCAATCCCACTTGGCTCGCCAAATTTCGTTCTTCTAGGTTAAACCGTTCGTTGGCAGTAACCGGTTTCATGTTGAGGTTTCACTCTGTTTTCTCCTATAGGGATACATGTATTTGGAACTCTAAATCAAACACGGTTTGTGCTAGCTCTTTGAAACTTGACACAATAAAGCAGTTTCAAGTTCTATCTATGCTTTGTTTGCGGTTGATGTAGCCCTAAGCAGAGACTGGCGAGAATCACTTTCATGAAAAGGGCCTGCCAAGCTTCCAAAAAACTACGAGTTGCCTGAAATCTCAGCACACACTTTTTCACCCAATCTTGATGAAACTTTCAGGTAATGATCAGTACACCAATCCCACTTGGCTCGCCAAATTTCGTTCTTCTAGGTTAAACCGTTCGTTGGCAGTAACCGGTTTCGTTTTTAGGTTTCACTCTTTTTTCTCCTATAGGGATACATGTATTTAGAACTCTAAATCAAACACGGTTTGTGCTAGCTCTTTGAAACTTGACACAATAAAGCAGTTTCAAGTTCTATCTCTATGGTTTGTTTGCTGTTGATGTAGCCCTAAGCAGAGACTGGCGAGAATCACTTTCATGGAAAGGGCCTGCCAAGCTTCCAAAAAACTACGAGTTGCCTGAAATCTCAGCAAACACATTTTCACCCAATCTTGATGAAACTTTCAGGTAATGATCAGTACACCATCCCACTTGGCTCGCCAAATTTCGTTCTTCTAGGTTAAACCGTTCGTTGGCAGTAACCGGTTTCCTTTTGAGGTTTCACTCTTTTTTCTCCTATAGGGATGCATGCATTTTGAACTCTAAGTCAAACACGGTTTGTGCTAGCTCTTTGAAACTTGACACAATAAAGCAGTTTCAAGTTCTATCTCTATGGTTTGTTTGCTGTTGATGTAGCCCTAAGCAGAGACTGGCGAGAATCACTTTCATGAAAAGGGCCTTCCAAGCTTCCAAAAAACTACGAGTTGCCTGAAATCTCAGCACACACTTTTTCACCCAATCTTGATGAAACTTTCAGGTAATGATCAGTACACCAATCCCACTTGGCTCGCCAAATTTCGTTCTTCTAGGTTAAACCGTTCGTTGGCAGTAACCGGTTTCATTTTTAGGTTTCACTCTGTTTTCTCCTATAGGGATACATGTATTTAGAACTCTAAATCAAACACGGTTTGTGCTAGCTCTTTGAAACTTGACATAATAAAGCAGTTTCAAGTTCTATCTCTATGGTTTGTTTGCTGTTGATGTAGCCCTAAGCAGAGACTGGCGAGAATCACTTTCATGGAAAGGGCCTGCCAGGCTTCCAAAAAATTACGAGTTGCCTGAAATCTCAGCAAACACTTTTTTACCCAATCTTGATGAAACTTTCAGGTAATGATCAGTACACCAATCCGACTTGGCTCGCCAAATTTCGTTCTTCTAGGTTAAACCGTTCCTTGGCAGTAACCGGTTTCATTTTGAGGTTTCACTCTGTTTTCTCCTATAGGGATACATGTATTTGGAACTCTAAATCAAACACGGTTTGTGCTAGCTCTTTGAAACTTGACACAATAAAGCAATTTCAAGTTCTATCTCTATGGTTTGTTTGCTGTTGATGTAGCTCTAAGCAGAGACTGGCGAGAATCACTTTCATGGAAAGGGCCTGCCAAGCTTCCAAAAAACTACGAGTTGCCTGAAATCTCAGCAAACACTTTTTCACCCAATCTTGATGATACTTTCAGGTAATGATCCGTACACCAATCCAACTTGTCTCGCCAAATTTCGTTCTTCTAGGTTAAACCGTTCGTTGGCAGTAACCGGTTTCATTTTGAGGTTTCACTCTGTTTTCTCCTATAGGAATACATGTATTTGGAACTCTAAATCAAACACGGTTTGTGCTAGCTCTTTGAAACTTGACACAATAAAGCAGTTTCAAGTTCTATCTCTATGGTTTGTTTGCTGTTGATGTAGCCCTAAGCAGAAACTGGCGAGAACCACTTTAATGGAAAGGGCCTGCCAAGCTTCCAAAAAACTACGAGTTGCCTGAAATCTAAGCATACACTTTTTCACCCAATCTTGATTAAACTTTCAGGTAATGATCAGTACACCAATCCCACTTGGCTCGCCAAATTTAGTTCATCTAGGTTAAACCGTTTTTTGGCAGTAACCGGTTTCGTTTTGAGGTTTCACTCTTTTTTCTCCTATAGGGATACATGCATTTGGAACTCTAAATCAAACACGGTTTGTGCTAGCTCTTTGAAACTTAACACAATAAAGCAGTTTCAAGTTCTATCTCTATGGTTTGTTTGCTGTTGATGTAGCCCTAAACAGAGACTGGCGAGAATCACTTTCATGGAAAGCGCCTGCCAATCTTCCAAAAAACTACGAGCTGCCTGAAATCTCAGTAAACACTTTTTCACCCAATCTTGATGAAACTTTCAGGTAATGATCAGTACACCAATCCCACTTGGCTCGCCAAATTTCGTTCTTCTAGGTTAAACCGTTCGTTGGCAGTAACCGGTTTCGTTTTTAGGTTTCACTCTTTTTTCTCCTATAGGGATACATGTATTTAGAACTCTAAATCAAACACGGTTTGTGCTAGCTCTTTGAAACTTGACACAATAAAGCAGTTTCAAGTTCTATCTCTATGGTTTGTTTGCTGTTGATGTAGCCCTAAGCAGAGACTGGCGAGAATCACTTTCATGGAAAGGGCCTGCCAAGCTTCCAAAAAACTACGAGTTGCCTGAAATCTCAGCAAACACATTTTCACCCAATCTTGATGAAACTTTCAGGTAATGATCAGTACACCATCCCACTTGGCTCGCCAAATTTCGTTCTTCTAGGTTAAACCGTTCGTTGGCAGTAACCGGTTTCCTTTTGAGGTTTCACTCTTTTTTCTCCTATAGGGATGCATGCATTTTGAACTCTAAGTCAAACACGGTTTGTGCTAGCTCTTTGAAACTTGACACAATAAAGCAGTTTCAAGTTCTATCTCTATGGTTTGTTTGCTGTTGATGTAGCCCTAAGCAGAGACTGGCGAGAATCACTTTCATGAAAAGGGCCTTCCAAGCTTCCAAAAAACTACGAGTTGCCTGAAATCTCAGCACACACTTTTTCACCCAATCTTGATGAAACTTTCAGGTAATGATCAGTACACCAATCCCACTTGGCTCGCCAAATTTCGTTCTTCTAGGTTAAACCGTTCGTTGGCAGTAACCGGTTTCATTTTTAGGTTTCACTCTGTTTTCTCCTATAGGGATACATGTATTTAGAACTCTAAATCAAACACGGTTTGTGCTAGCTCTTTGAAACTTGACATAATAAAGCAGTTTCAAGTTCTATCTCTATGGTTTGTTTGCTGTTGATGTAGCCCTAAGCAGAGACTGGCGAGAATCACTTTCATGGAAAGGGCCTGCCAGGCTTCCAAAAAATTACGAGTTGCCTGAAATCTCAGCAAACACTTTTTTACCCAATCTTGATGAAACTTTCAGGTAATGATCAGTACACCAATCCGACTTGGCTCGCCAAATTTCGTTCTTCTAGGTTAAACCGTTCCTTGGCAGTAACCGGTTTCATTTTGAGGTTTCACTCTGTTTTCTCCTATAGGGATACATGTATTTGGAACTCTAAATCAAACACGGTTTGTGCTAGCTCTTTGAAACTTGACACAATAAAGCAATTTCAAGTTCTATCTCTATGGTTTGTTTGTTGTTGATGTAGCTCTAAGCAGAGACTGGCGAGAATCACTTTCATGGAAAGGGCCTGCCAAGCTTCCAAAAAACTACGAGTTGCCTGAAATCTCAGCAAACACTTTTTCACCCAATCTTGATGATACTTTCAGGTAATGATCCGTACACCAATCCAACTTGTCTCGCCAAATTTCGTTCTTCTAGGTTAAACCGTTCGTTGGCAGTAACCGGTTTCATTTTGAGGTTTCACTCTGTTTTCTCCTATAGGAATACATGTATTTGGAACTCTAAATCAAACACGGTTTGTGCTAGCTCTTTGAAACTTGACACAATAAAGCAGTTTCAAGTTCTATCTCTATGGTTTGTTTGCTGTTGATGTAGCCCTAAGCAGAAACTGGCGAGAACCACTTTAATGGAAAGGGCCTGCCAAGCTTCCAAAAAACTACGAGTTGCCTGAAATCTAAGCATACACTTTTTCACCCAATCTTGATTAAACTTTCAGGTAATGATCAGTACACCAATCCCACTTGGCTCGCCAAATTTAGTTCATCTAGGTTAAACCGTTTTTTGGCAGTAACCGGTTTCGTTTTGAGGTTTCACTCTTTTTTCTCCTATAGGGATACATGCATTTGGAACTCTAAATCAAACACGGTTTGTGCTAGCTCTTTGAAACTTAACACAATAAAGCAGTTTCAAGTTCTATCTCTATGGTTTGTTTGCTGTTGATGTAGCCCTAAACAGAGACTGGCGAGAATCACTTTCATGGAAAGCGCCTGCCAATCTTCCAAAAAACTACGAGCTGCCTGAAATCTCAGTAAACACTTTTTCACCCAATCTTGATGAAACTTTCAGGTAATGATCAGTACACCAATCCCACTTGGCTCGCCAAATTTCGTTCTTCTAGGTTAAACCGTTCGTTGGCAGTAACCGGTTTCATTTTGAGGTTTCACTCTGTTTTCTCCTATAGGGATACATGTATTTGGAACTCTAAATCAAACACGGTTTGTGCTAGCTCTTTGAAACTTGACACAATAAAGCAGTTTCAAGTTCTATCTCTATGGTTTGTTTGCTGTTGATGTAGCCCTAAGCAGAGACTGGCAAGAATCACTTTCATGGAAAGGGCCTGCCAAGCTTCCAAAAAACTACGAGTTGCCTGAAATCTAAGCATACACTTTTTCACCCAATCTTGATTAAACTTTCAGGTAATGATCAGTACACCAATCCCACTTGGCTCGCCAAATTTAGTTCATCTAGGTAAACCGTTTTATTGGCAGTAACCGGTTTCGTTTTGAGGTTTCACTCTTTTTTCTCCTATAGGGATACATGCATTTGGAACTCTAAATCAAACACGGTTTGTGCTAGCTCTTTGAAACTTAACACAATAAAGCAGTTTCAAGTTCTATCTCTATGGTTTGTTTGCTGTTGATGTAGCCCTAAACAGAGACTGGCGAGAATCACTTTCATGGAAAGCGCCTGCCAATCTTCCAAAAAACTACGAGCTGCCTGAAAATCTCAGTAAACACTTTTTCACCCAATTCTTGATGAAACTTTCAGGTAATGATCAGTACACCAATCCCACTTGGCTCGCCAAATTTCGTTCTTCTAGGTTAACCGTTCGTTTGGCAGTAACCGGTTTCGTTTTTAGGTTTCACTCTTTTTTCTCCTATAGGGATACATGTATTTAGAACTCTAAATCAAACACGGTTTGTGCTAGCTCTTTGAAACTTGAACACAATAAGCAGTTTCAAGTTCTATCTCTATGGTTTGTTTTGCTGTTGATGTAGCCCTAAGCAGAGACTGGCGAGAATCACTTTCATGGAAAGGGCCTGCCAAGCTTCCAAAAAACTACGAGTTGCCTGAAATCTCAGCAAACACATTTTCACCCAATCTTGATGAAACCTTTCAGGTAATGATCAGTACACCATCCCACTTGGCTCGCCAAATTTCGTTCTTCTAGGTTAAACCGTTCGTTGGCAGTAACCGGTTTCCTTTTGAGGTTTCACTCTTTTTCTCCTATAGGGATGCATGCATTTTGAACTCTAAGTCAAACACGGTTTGTGCTAGCTCTTTGAAACTTGACACAATAAAGCAGTTTCAAGTTCTATCTCTATGGTTTGTTTGCTGTTGATGTAGCCCCTAAGCAGAGACTGGCGAGAATCACTTTCATGAAAAGGGCCTTCCAAGCTTCCAAAAAACTACGAGTTGCCTGAAATCTCAGCACACACTTTTTCACCCAATCTTGATGAAACTTTCAGGTAATGATCAGTACACCAATCCCACTTGGGCTCGCCAAATTTCGTTCTTCTAGGTTAAACCGTTCGTTGGCAGTAACCGGTTTCATTTTTAGGTTTCACTCTGTTTTCTCCTATAGGGATACATGTATTTAGAACTCTAAATCAAACACGGTTTGTGCTAGCTCTTTGAAACTTGGACATAATAAAGCAGTTTCAAGTTCTATCTCTATGGTTTGTTTTGCTGTTGATGTAGCCCTAAGCAGAGACTGGCGAGAATCACTTTCATGGAAAGGGCCTGCCAGGCTTCCAAAAAATTACGAGTTGCCTGAAATCTCAGCAAACACTTTTTTTACCCAATCTTGATGAAACTTTCAGGTAATGATCAGTACACCAATCCGACTTGGCTCGCCAAAATTTCGTTCTTCTAGGTTTAAACCGTTCCTTGGCAGTAACCGGTTTCATTTTTGAGGTTTCACTCTGTTTTCTCCTTTAGGGATACATGTATTTGGAACTCTAAATCAAACACGGTTTGTGCTAGCTCTTTGAAACTGGACACAATAAAGAAGTTTCATGTTCTATCTCTATGGTTTGTTTGCTGTTGATGTAGCCCTAAGCAGAGACTGGCGAGAATCACTTTCATGGAAAGGGCCTGCCAAGCTTCCAAAAAACTATGAGTTTCCCGAAATCTCAGCACACACTTTTTCACCCAATCTTGATGAAACTTTCAGGTAATGATCAGTACACCAATCCCACTTGGCTCGCCAAATTTCGTTCTTCAGGGTAAAACCGTTCGTTGGCAGTAACCGGTTTCATTTTGAGGTTTCACTCTGTTTTCTCCTATAAGGATACATGTATTGGGAACTCTAAATCAAACACGGTTTGTGCTAGCTCTTTGAAACTTGACACAATAAAGCAGTTTTCAAGTTCTATCTCTATGGTTTGTTTGCTGTTGATGTAGCCCTAAGCAGAGACTGGCGAGAATCACTTTCATGGAAAGTGCCTGCCAAGCTTCCAAAAACTACGAGTTTCCTGAAATCTCAGCAAAACCTTTTTCACCCAATTTTGATGAAACTTTCAGGTAATGATCAGTACACCAATCCCACTTGGCTCGCCAAATTTCGTTCTTCTAGGTTTAAACCGTTCGTTGGCAGTAACCGGTTTCATTTTGAGGTTTCACTCTGTTTTCTCCTATAGGGATACATGTATTTGGAACTCTAAATCAAACACGGTTTGTTTATAGCTCTTTGATACTTGACACAATAAAGCAGTTTCAAGTTCTATCTTCTATGGTTTGTTTGCTGTTGATGTAGCCCTATCAGAGACTGGCGAGAATAACTTTCATGGAAAGGGCTGCCCAAGCTTCCAAAAAACTACGAGTTGCCCGAAATCTCAGCACACACTTTTTCACCCAATCTTGATGAAACTTTCTGTAATGATCAGTACACCAATACCACTTGGCTCGCCTAATTTCGTTCTTCTAGGTTAAACCGTTCATTGGCAGTAACCGGTTTCATTTTGAGGTTTCACTCTGTTTTCTCCTATAGGGATACATGTATTTGGAACTCTAAATCAAACACGGTTGGTGCTAGCTCTTTGAAATGACACAATAAAGCAGTTTCAAGTTCTATCTCCATGGTTTGTTTGCTGTTGATGTAGCCCTAATCAGAGACTGGCGAGAATCACTTTCATGGAAAGGGCCTGCCAGCTTCCAAAAAACTACGAGTTGCCTGAAATCTCAGCACACACTTTTTCACCCAATCTTGATGAAACTTTCAGGTAATGATCAGTACACCAATCCCACTTGGCTCGCCAAATTTCTTTCTTCTAGGTTAAACCGTTCATTGGCAGTAACCGGTTTCATTTTGAGGTTTCACTCTGTTTTCTCCTATAGGGATACATGTATTGGGAACTCTAAATCAAACACGGTTTGTGCTAGCTCTTTGAAACTTGACACAATAAAGCAGTTTCAAGTTCTATCTCTATGGTTTGTTTGCTGTTGATGTAGGCCTAATCAGAGACTGGCGAGAATCACTTTCATGGAAAGTGCCTGCCAAGCTTCTAAAAAACTACGAGTTTCCTGAAATCTCAGCAAAACCTTTTTCACCCAATTTTGAATGAAACTTTCAGGTAATGATCAGTACACCAGTCCCACTTGGCTCGCCAAATTTCGTTCTTCTAGGTTAAACCGTTCGTTGGCAGTAACCGGTTTCATTTTGAGGTTCACTCTGTTTTCTCCCTATAGGGATACATGTATTTGGAACTCTAAATCAAACACGGTTTGTGCTAGCTCTTTGAAACTTGACACAATAAAGCAGTTTCAAGTTCTATCTATGGTTTGTTTGCGGTTGATGTAGCCCTAAGCAGAGACTGGCGAGAATCACTTTCATGGAAAGGGCCTGCCAAGCTTCCAAAAAACTACGAGTTGCCTGAAATCTCAGCACACCCTTTTTCACCCAATCTTGATGAAACTTTCAGGTAATGATCAGTACACCAATTCCCACTTGGCCTCGCCATATTTCGTTCTTCTAGGTTAAAACCGTTCGTTGGCAGTAACCGGTTTCATTTTGAGGTTTCACTCTGTTTTCTCCTTTAGAGGATACATGTATTTGGAACTCTAAATCAAACACGGTTTGTGCTAGCTCTTTGAAACTTGACACAATAAAGCAGTTTCAAGTTCTATCTCTATGGTTTGTTTGCTGTTGATGTAGCCCTAAGCAGAGACTGGCGAGAATCACTTTCATGGAAAGGGGCCTGCCAAGCTTCCAAAAAACTACGAGTTGCCCGAAATCTCAGCACACACTTTTTCACCCAATCTTGATGAAACTTCAGGTAATGATCAGTACACCAATCCCACTTGGCTCGCCACATTTCGTTCTTCTAGGTTAAACCGTTCGTTGGCAGTAACCGGTTCATTTTGAGGTTTCACTCTGTTTTCTCCTATAGGGATACATGTATTTGGAACTCTAAATCAAACACGGTTTGTGCTAGCTCTTTGAAACTTGACACAATAAAGCAGTTTCAAGTTCTATCTCTATGGTTTGTTTGTTGTTGATGTAGCCCTAAGCAGAGACTGCGAGAATCACTTTCATGGAAAGGGCCTGCCAAGCTTCCAAAAAACTACGAGTTGCCTGAAATCTCAGCAAACACTTTTCACCCAATCTTGATGAAACTTTCAGGTAATGATCAGTACACCAATCCCACTCGGCTTGCCAATTTCGTTCTTCTAGGTTAAAACGTTCGTTGGCAGTAACCCGTTTCATTTTGAGGTTTCACTCTGTTTTCTCCTATAGGGATACATTTATTTGGAACTCTAAATCAACACGGTTTGTGCTGGCTCATTGAAACTTGACACAATAAAGCAGTTTTCAAGATCTATCTATGGTTTGTTTGCGGTTGATGTAGCCCTAAGCAGAGACTGGCGAGAATTCACTTTCATGGAAAGGGCCTTCCAAGCTTCCAAAAAACTACGAGTTGCCTGAAATCTCAGCACACCCTTTTTCACCTATCTTGATGAAACTTTCAGGTAATGATCAGTACACCAATCCCACTTGGCTCGCCAAATTTAGTTCTTCTAGGTTAACCGTTCGTTGGCAGTAACCGGTTTCATTTGAGGTTTCCACTCTGTTTTCTCCTTTTAGAGATACATGTATTTGGAACTCTAAATCAAACACGGTTTGTGCTAGCTCTTTGAAACTTGACACAATAAAGCAGTTTCAAGTTCTATCTCTATGGGTTTGTTTGCTGTTGATGTAGCCCTAAGCAGAGACTGGCGAGAATCACTTTCATGGAAAGGGGCTGCCAAGCTTCCAAAAAACTACGAGTTGCCCGAAATCTCAGCACACACTTTTCACCCAATCTTGATGAAACTTTCAGGTAATGATCAGTACACCAATCCCACTTGGCTCGCCACATTTCGTTCTTCTAGGTTAACCGTTCGTTGGCAGTAACCGGTTTCATTTTGAGGTTTCACTCTGTTTTCTCCTATAGGGATACATGTATTTGGAACTCTAAATCAAACACGGTTTGTGCTAGCTCTTTGAAACTTGACACAATAAAGCAGTTTCAAGTTCTATCTCTATGGTTTGTTTGTTGTTGATGTAGCCCTAAGCAGAGACTGGCGAGAATCACTTTCATGGAAAGGGCCTGCCAAGCTTCCAAAAAACTACGAGTTGCCTGAAATCTCAGCAAACACTTTTCACCCAATCTTGATGAAACTTTCAGGTAATTGATCAGTACACCAATCCCACTCGGCTTGCCAAATTTCGTTCTTCTAGGTTAAAACGTTCGTTGGCAGTAACCGGTTTCATTTTGAGGTTTCACTCTGTTTTCTCCTATAGGGATACATGTATTTGGAACTCTAATCAAACACGGTTTGTGCTGGCTCATTGAAACTTGACACAAAAAAGCAGTTTCAAGATCTATCTATGGTTTGTTTGCGGTTGATGTAGCCCTAAGCAGAGACTGGCGAGAATCACTTTCATGGAAAGGGCCTTCCAAGCTTCCAAAAAACTACGAGTTGCCTGAAATCTCAGCACACCCTTTTTCACCTAATCTTGATGAAACTTTCAGGTAATGATCAGTACACCAATCCCACTTGGCTCGCCAAATTTAGTTCTTCTAGGTTAAACCATTCGTTGGCAGTAACCGGTTTCATTTTGAGGTTTCACTCTGTTTTCTCCTATAGGGATACATGTATTTGGAACTCTAAATCAAACACGGTTTGTGCTACCTCTTTGAAACTTGACACAATAAAGCAGTTTCAAGTTCTATCTCTATGTTTTGTTTGCTGTTGATGTAGCCCTAAGCAGAGACTGGCGAGAATCACTTTCATGGAAAGGGCCTGCCAAGCTTCCAAAAAACTACGAGTTGCCTGAAATCTCAGCACACACTTTTTCACCCAATCTTGATGAAACTTCCAGGTAATGATCAGTACACCAATCCCACTTGGCTCGCCAAATTTCGTTCTTCCTAGGTTAAACCGTTCCTTGGCAGTAACCGGTTTCATTTTGAGGTTTCACTCTGTTTTCTCCTATAGGGATACATGTATTTGGAACTCTAAATCAAACACAGTTTGTGCTAGCTCTTTGAAACTTGACACAATAAAGCAGTTTCAAGTTCTACCTCTATGGTTTGTTTTGCTGTTGATGTAGCCCTAAGCAGAGACAGGCGAGAATCACTTTCATGGAAAGGGCCTGCCAAGCTTCCAAAAAACTACGAGTTGCCTGAAATCTCAGCACACACTTTTTCACCCAATCTTGATGAAACTTTCAGGTAATGATCAGTACACCAATCCCACTTGGCTCGCCAAATTTCTTTCTTCTAGGTTAAACCGTTCATTGGCAGTAACCGGTTTCATTTTGAGGTTTCACTCTGTTTTCTCCTATAGGGATACATGTATTGGGAACTCTAAATCAAACACGGTTTGTGCTAGCTCTTTGAAACTTGACACAATAAAGCAGTTTCAAGTTCTATCTCTATGGTTTTTTTTGCTGTTGATGTAGGCCCTAATCAGAGACTGGCGAGAATCACTTTCATGGAAAGTGCCTGCCAAGCTTCCAAAAAACTACGAGTTTCCTGAAATCTCAGCAAAACCTTTTTCACCCAATTTTGATGAAACTTTCAGGTAATGATCAGTACACAGTCCCACTTGGCTCCCAAATTTCGTTCTTCTAGGTTAAACCGTTCGTTGGCAGTAACCGGTTTCATTTTGAGGTTTCACTCTGTTTTCTCCTATAGGGATACATGTATTTGGAACTCTAAATCAAACACGGTTTGTGCTAGCTCTTTGAAACTTGACACAATAAAGCAGTTTCAAGTTCTATCTATGGTTTGTTTGCGGTTGATGTAGCCCTAAGCAGAGACTGGCGAGAATCACTTTCATGGAAAGGGCCTGCCAAGCTTCCAAAAAACTACGAGTTGCCTGAAATCTCAGCACACCCTTTTTCACCCAATCTTGATGAAACTTTCAGGTAATGATCAGTACACCAATCCCACTTGGCTCGCCAAATTTCGTTATTCTAGGTTAAAATGTTCGTTGGCAGTAAACCGGTTTCAATTTGAGGTTTCACTCTGTTTTCTCCTATAGGGATACATGTATTTGGAACTCTAAATCAAACACGGTTTGTGCTAGCTCTTTGAAACTTGACACAATAAAGCATTTCAAATTCTATCTCTATGGTTTGTTTCCTGTTGATGTAGCCCTAAGCAGAGATTGGCGAGAGTCACTTTCATGGAAAGGGCCTGCAAGCTTCCAAAAACTACGAGTTGCCTGAAATCTAAGCACACACTTTTTCACCCAATCTTGATGAAACTTTCAGGTAATGATCAGTACACCAATCCCACTTGGCTCGCCAAATTTCGTTCTTCTAGGTTAAAACCGTTCGTTGGCAGTAACCGGTTTCATTTTGAGGTTTCACTCTGTTTTCTCCTATAGGGATACATGTATTTGGAACTCTAAAATCAAACACGGTTTGTTAAGCTCTTTGATACTTGACACAATAAAGCAGTTTTCAAGTTCTATCTCTATGGTTTGTTTGCTGTTGATGTAGCCCTAAGCAGAGACTGGCGAGAATCACTTTCATGGAAAGGGCCTGCCAAGCTTCCAAAAAACTACGAGTTGCCCGAAATCTCAGCACACACTTTTTAACTCAATCTTGATGAACTTTCTGTAATGATCAGTACACCAATTCCCACTTTGCTCGCCTAATTTCGTTCTTCTAGGTTAAACCGTTTATTGGCAGTAACCGGTTTCATTTGAGGTTTCACTCTGTTTCCTCCTATAGGGATACATGTTGGGAACTCTAAATCAAACACGGTTTGTGCTACCTCTTTGAAACTTGACACAATAAAGCAGTTTCAAGTTCTATCTCTATGGTTTGTTTGCTGTTGATGTAGGCCTAATCAGAGACTGGCGAGAATCACTTTCATGGGAAGTGCCTGCCAAGCTTCCAAAAAACTACGAGTTTCCTGAAATCTCAGCAAAAACCTTTTTCACCCAATTTTGATGAAACTTTCAGGTAATGATCAGTACACCAGTCCCACTTGGCTCGCCAAATTTCGTTCTTCTAGGTTAAACCGTTCGTTGGCAGTAACCGGTTTCATTTTGAGGTTTCACTCTGTTTTCTCCTATAGGGATACATGTATTTGGAACTATAAATCAAACACGGTTTGTGCTAGCTCTTTGAAACTGGACAAAATAAAGAAGTTTCAAGTTCTATCTCTATGGTTTGTTTGCTGTTGATGTAGCTCTAAGCAGAGACTGGCGAGAATCACCTTCATGGAAGGGGCCTGCCAAGCTTCCAAAAACTACGAGTTGCCAGAAATCACAGCACACCCTTTTTCACCCAATCTTGATGAAAACTTTCAGGTAATGATCAGTACACCAATCCCACTTGGGCTCGCCAAATTTCGTTCTTCTAGGTTAAACCGTTCGTTGGCAGTAACCGGTTACATTTTGAGTTTCACTCTGTTTTCTCCTATAGCAATACATGTATTTGGAACTCTAAATCAAAACACGGTTTGTGCTAGCTCTTTGAAACTTGACACAATAAAGCAGTTTCAAGTTCTATCTCTATGGTTTGTTTGCTGTTGATGTAGTCCTAATCATAGACTGGTGAGAATCACTTCAATGAAAGGGGCCTGCCAAGCTTCCAAAAACTACGAGTTGCCTGAAATCTCAGGACACACTTTTTCATACAATCTTGATGAAACTTTCAGGTAATGATCAGTACACCAATCCCACTTGGCTCTCCAAATTTCGTTCTTCTAGGTTAAAACGTTCGTTGGCAGTAACCGGTTTCATTTTGAGGTTTCACTCTGTTTTCTCCTATAGGGATACATGTATTTGGAACTCTAAAATCAAACACAGTTTGTGCTAGCTCTTTGAAACTTGACACAATAAAGCAGTTTCAGTTCTATCTCTATGGTTTGTTTGCTGTTGATGTAGCCCTAAGCAGAGACTGGCGAGAATCACTTTCATGGAAGGGCCTGCCAAGCTTCCAAAAACTACGAGTTGCCTGAAATCTCAGCACACACTTTTTCACCCAATCTTGATGAAACTTTCAGGTAATGATCAGTACACCAATCCCAACTTGGCTCGCCACATTTCGTTCTTCTAGGTTAACCGTTCGTTGGCAGTAACCGGTTTCATTTTGAGGTTTCACTCTGTTTTCTCCTATAGGGATACATGTATTTGGAACTCTAAATCAAACACAGTTGTGCTAGCTCTTGAAACTTGACACAATAAAGCAGTTTCAAGTTCTATCTCTATGGTTTGTTTGCTGTTGATGTAGCCCTAAGCAGAGACTGGCGAGAATCACTTTCATGGAAAGGGCCTGCCAAGCTTCCAAAAACTACGAGTTGCCTGAAATCTCAGCACACACTTTTTCACCCAATCTTGATGAAACTTTCAGGTAATGATCAGTACACCAATCCCACTTGGCTCGCCATATTTCGTTCTTCTAGGTTAAACCGTTCGTTGGCAGTAACCGGTTTCATTTTGAGGTTTCACTCTGTTTTCTCCTTTAGAGATACATGTATTTGGAACTCTAAATCAAACGGTTTGTGCTAGCTCTTTGAAACTTGACACAATAAAGCAGTTTCAAGTTCTATCTCTATGGTTTGTTTGCTGTTGATGTAGCCCTAAGCAGAGACTGGCGAGAATCACTTTCATGGAAAGGGCCTGCCAAGCTTCCAAAAACTTACGAGTTGCCAGAAATCTCAGCACACACTTTTTCACCCAATCTTGATGAAACTTTTCAGGTAATGATCAGTACACCAATCCCACTTGGCTCGCCACATTTCGTTCTTCTAGGTTAAACCGTTCGTTGGCAGTAACCGGTTTCATTTTGAGGTTTCACTCTGTTTTCTCCTATAGGGATACATGTATTTGGAACTCTAAATCAAACACGGTTTGTGCTAGCTCTTTGAAACTTGACACAATAAAGCAGTTTCAAGTTCTATCTCTATGGTTTGTTTGTTGTTGATGTAGCCCTAAGCAGAGAATGGCAAGATCACTTTCATGGAAAGGGCCTGCCAAGCTTCCATAAAACTACGAGTTGCCTGAAATCTCAGCAAACACTTTTTCACCCAATCTTGATGAAACTTTCAGGTAATGATCAGTACACCAATCCCACTCGGCTTGCCAAATTTCGTTCTTCTAGGTTAAAACGTTCGTTGGCAGTAAACCGGTTTCATTTTGAGGTTTCACTCTGTTTTCTCCTATAGGGATACATGTATTTGGAACTCTAAATCAAACCACGGTTTGTGCTGGCTCATTGAAACTTGGACACAATAAAGCAGTTTCAAGATCTATCTATGTTTTGTTTGCGGTTGATGTAGCCTAAGCAGAGACTGGCGAGAATCACTTTCATGGAAAGGGCCTGCCAAGCTTCCAAAAAACTACGATTTGCCAGAAATCTCAGCACACCCTTTTTCACCCAATCTTGATGAAACTTTCAAGTAATGATCAGTACACCAATCCCACTTGGCTTGCCACATTTCGTTCTTCTAGGTTAAAACCGTTCGTTGGCAGTAACCGGTTTCATTTTGAGGTTTCACTCTGTTTTCTCTATAGGGATACATGTATTTGGAACTCTAAATCAAACACGGTTTGTTGCTACCTCTTTGAAACTTGACACAATAAAGCAGTTCAAGTTCTATCTCTATGTTTTTGTTTGCTGTTGATGTAGCCCTAAGCAGAGACTGGCGAGAATCACTTTCATGGAAAGGGCCTGCCAAGCTTCCAAAAAACTACGAGTTGCCTGAAATATCAGCACACACTTTTTCACCCAATCTTGATGAAACTTCCAGGTAATGATCAGTACACCAATCCCACTTGGCTCGCCAAATTTCGTTCTTCTAGGTTAAACCGTTCCTTGGCAGTAACCGGTTTCATTTTGAGGTTTCACTCTGTTTTCTCCTATAGGGATACATGTATTTGGAACTCTAAATCAAACACAGTTTGTGCTAGCTCTTTGAAACTTGACACAATAAAGCAGTTTCAAGTTCTACCTCTATGGTTTGTTTGCTGTTGATGTAGCCCTAAGCAGAGACAGGCGAGAATCACTTTCATGGAAAGGGCCTGCCAAGCTTCCAAAAAAACTACGAGTTGCCTGAAATCTCAGCACACACTTTTTCACCCAATCTTGATGAAACTTTCAGGTAATGATCAGTACACCAATCCCACTTGGCTCGCCAAATTTCTTTCTTCTAGGTTAAACCGTTCATTGGCAGTAACGGTTTCATTTTGAGGTTTCACTCTGTTTTCTCCTATAGGGATACATGTATTGGGAACTCTAAATCAACACGGTTTGTGCTAGCTCTTTGAAACTTGACACAATAAAGCAGTTTCAAGTTCTATCTCTATGGTTTTTTTGCTGTTGATGTAGGCCTAATCAGAGACTGGCGAGAATCACTTTCATGGAAAGTGCCTGCCAAGCTTCCAAAAAACTACGAGTTTCCTGAAATCTCAGCAAAACCTTTTTCACCCAATTTTGATGAAACTTTCAGGTAATGATCAGTACACCAGTCCCACTTGGCTCGCCAAAATTTCGTTCTTCTAGGTTAAACCGTTCGTTGGCAGTAACCGGTTTCATTTTGAGGTTTCACTCTGTTTTCTCCTATAGGGATACATGGTATTTGGAACTCTAAATCAAACACGGTTTGTGCTAGCTCTTTGAAACTTGACACAATAAAGCAGTTTCAAGTTCTATCTATGGTTTGTTTGCGGTTGATGTAGCCCTAAGCAGAGACTGGCGAGAATCACTTTCATGGAAAGGGCCTGCCAAGCTTCCAAAAAACTACGAGTTGCCTGAAATCTCAGCACACCCTTTTTCCACCCCAATCTTGATGAAACTTTCAGGTAATGATCAGTACACCAATCCCACTTGGCTCGCCAAATTTCGTTATTCTAGGTTAAAATGTTCGTTGGCAGTAACCGGTTTCAATTTGAGGTTTCACTCTGTTTTCTCCTAATAGGGATA
>NW_027524821.1:0-27542 GCF_052094955.1 Ictidomys tridecemlineatus
AAAAATGTTGGCTGAGATTTCAGGCAACTCGAAGTTTTTTGGAAGCTTGGCAACCCCTTTCCATGAAAGTGATTTTCGCCAGTCTCTGCTTAGGGCTACATCAACAGCAAACAAACCATAGAGATAGAACTTGAAACTGCTTTATTGTGTCAAGTTTCAAAGAGCTAGCACAAACCGTGTTTGATTTAGAGTTCCAAATACATGTATCCCTATAGGAGAAAACAGAGTGAAACCTAAAAATGAAAACGGTTACAGCAAACGAACGGTTTAACCTAGAAGAACGAAATTTGGTGAGCAAAATGGTTTTGGTGTACTGATCATTACCTGAAAGAATCATCAAGATTGGGTGAAAAAATGTTGGCTGAGATTTCAGGGAACTCGTAGTTTTTTAGAAGCTTGGCAACCCCTTTCCATGAAAGTGATATTCGCCAGTCTCTGCTTAGGGCTACTTCAACAGCAAACAAACCATAGAGACAGAACTTAAAACTGCTTTATTGTGCCCAGTTTCAAAGAGCTAGCACAAACCGTGTTTGATTTAGAGTTCCAAATACATGTATCCTTATAGGAGAATACAGAGTGAAACCTAAAAATGAAAACGGTTACTGCAAACGAACAGTTTAACGTAGAAGAACGGAATATGGTGAGCCAAGTGGTTTTGGTGTACTGATCATTACCTGAAAGAATCATCAAGATTGGGTGAAAAAATGTTGGCTGAGATTTCAGGCAACTCATAGTTTTTTGGAAGCTTGGCAACCCCTTTCCATGAAAGTGATTTTCGCAAGTCTCTGCTCAGGGCTACATCAACAGCAAACAAACCATAGAGATAGAACTTGAAACTGCTTTATTGTGTCAAGTTTCAAAGAGCTAGCACAAACCGTGTTTGATTTAGAGTTCCAAATACATGTATCCCTATAGGAGAAAACAGAGTGTAACCTAAAAATGAAAACGGTTACTGCAAACGAACGGTTTAACCTAGAAGAACGAAATTTGGTGAGCCAAGTGGTTTTGGTGTACTGATCATTACCTGAAAGAATCATCAAGATTGGGTCAAAAAATGTTTGCTGAGATTTCAGGCAACTCGTAGTTTTTTGGAAGCTTGGCAACCCCTTTCAATGAAAGTGATTTTCGCCAGTCTCTGCTTAGGGCTACATCAACAGCAAACAAACCATAGAGATAGAACTTGAAACTGCTTTATTGTGTCAAGTTCCAAAGAGCTAGCACAAACCATGTTTGATTTAGAGTTCCAAATACATGTATCCCTATAGGAGAAAACAGAGTGAAACCTAAAAAGTAAAACGGTTACTGCAAACGAACGGTTTAACCTAGAAGAAAGAAATTTGGTGAGCCAAGTGGTTTTGGTGTACTGATCATTACCTGAAAGAATCATCAAGATTGGGTGAAAAAATGTTTGCTGAGATTTCAGGCAACTCGTAGTTTTTTGGAAGCTTGGCAACCCCTATCCATGAAAGTGATTTTCGCCAGTCTCTGTTTAGGGCTACATCAACAACAAACAAACCATAGAGATAGAACTTGGAACTGCTTTATTGTGTCAAGTTTCAAAGAGCTAGCAGATACCGTGTTTGATTTAGGGTTCCAAATACATGTAACCCTATAGGAGAAAACAGTGAAACCTAAAAATGAAAACGGTTATGGCAAACGAACTGTTTAACCTAGAAGAACGAAATTTGGTGAGCCAAATGGTTTTGGTGTACTGATCATTACCTGAAAGAATCATCAAGATTGGGTGAAAAAATGTTGGCTGAGATTTCAGGCAACTCGTAGTTTTTTGGAAGCTTGGCAACCCCTTTCCATGAAAGTGATTTTCGCCAGTCTCTGCTTAGGGATACATCAACAGCAAACAAACCATACAGATAGAACTTGAAACTGCTTTATTGTGTCAAGTTTCAAAGAGCTAGCACAAACCGTGTTTGATTTAGAGTTCCAAATACATGTATCCCTATAGGAGAAAACAGAGTGTAACCTAAAAATGAAAATGGTTACTGCAAACGAACGGTTTAACCTAGAAGAACGAAATTTGGTGAGCCAAGTGGTTTTGGTGTACTGATCATTACCTGAAAGTGTCATCAAGATTGGGTGAAAAAATATTTGCTGAGATTTCAGGCAACTCGTAGTTTTTTGGAAGCTTGGCAACCCCTTTCAGTGAAAGTGATTTTCGCCAGTCTCTGCTTAGGGCTACATCAACAGCAAACAAACCATAGAGATAGAACTTAAAACTGCTTTATTGTGTCAAGTTCCAAAGAGCTAGCACAAACCGTGTTTGATTTAGAGTTCCAAATACATGTATCCCTATAGGAGAAAACAGAGTGAAACCAAAAAAGGAAAACGGTTACTGCAAACGAACGGTTTAATCTAGAAGAACGAAATTTGGTGAGCCAAGTGGTTTTGGTGTACTGATCATTACCTGAAAGAATCATCAAGATTGGGTGAAAAAATGTTTGCTGAGATTTCAGGCAACTCGTAGTTTTTTGGAAGCTTGGCAACCCCTCTCCATGAAAGTGATTTTCGCCAGTCTCTGCTTAGGGCTACATCAACAGCAAACAAACCATAGAGATAGAACTTGGAACTGCTTTATTGTGTCAAGTTTCCAAGAGCTAGCAGATACCGTGTTTGATTTAGGGTTCCAAATACATGTATCCCTATAGGAGAAAACAGTGAAACCTAAAAATGAAAACGGTTATGGCAAACGAACGGTTTAACCTAGAAGAACGAAATTTGGTGAGCCAAGTGGTTTTGGTGTACTGATCATTACCTGAAAGAATCATCAAGATTGGTTGAAAAAATGTTGGCTTAGATTTCAGGCAACTCGTAGTTTTTTGGAAGCTTGGCAACCCCTTTCCATGAAAGTGATTTTCGCCAGTCTCTGCTTAGGGCTACATCAACAGCAAACAAACCATACAGATAGAACTAGAAACTGCTTTATTGTGTTATGTTTCAAAGAGCTACCAAAAACCGTGTTTGATTTAGAGTTCCAAATAAATGTATCCCTATAGGAGAAAACAGAGTGAAACCTAAAAAGGAAAACGGTTACTGCAAACGAACGGTTTAACCTAGAAGAACGAAATTTGGTGAGCCAAGTGGTTTTGGTGTACTGATCATTACCTGAAAGAATCATCAAGATTGGGTGAAAAAATGTTGGCTGAGATTTCAGGCAACTCGTAGTTTTTTGGAAGCCTGTCAACCCCTTTCCATGAAAGTGATTTTCGCCAGTCTCTGCTTAGGGCTACGTCAACAGCAAACAAACCATAGAGATAGAACTTAAAACTGCTTTATTGTGTCAAGTTTCAAAGAGCTAGCACAAACCGTGTTTGATTTAGAGTTCCAAATACATGTATCCCTATAGTAGAATATAGAGTGAAACCTAAAAATGAAAACGGTTACTGCAAACGAACGGTTTAACCTAGAAGAACGAAATTTGGTGACCCACGTGGTTTTGGTGTGCTGATCATTACCTGAAAGAATCATCAAGATTGGGTCAAAAAATGTTGGCTGAGATTTCAGGCAACTCGTAGTTTTTTGGAAGCTTGGCAGGCCCTTTCCATGAAAGTGATTCTCGCCAGTCTCTGCTTAGGGCTACATCAACAGCAAACATAAAATAGAGATAGAACTTGAAACTGCTTTATTGTGTCAAGTTTCAAAGAGCTAGCATAAACCGTGTTTGATTTAGAGTTCCAAATACATGTATCCCTATAGGAGAAAAAAGAGTGAAACCTAATAATGAAAACGGTTACTGCAATTAAACGGTTTAACCTAGAAGAACGAAATTTGGTGAGCCAAGTGGTTTTGGTGTACTGATCATTACCTGAACGAATCATCAAGATTGGGTGAAAAAATGTTGGCTGAGATTTCAGGCAACTCGTAGTTTTTTGGAAGCTCGGCAACCCCTTTCCGTTGAAGTGATTTTCGCCAGTCTCTGCTTAGGGCTACATCAACAGCAAACAAACCATAGAGATAGAACTTGAAACTGCTTTATTGTGTCAAGTTTCAAAGAGCTAGCACAAACCGTGTTTGATTTAGAGTTCCAAATACATGTATCCCTATAGGAGAAAACAGAGTGAAACCTAAAAATGAAAACGGTTACTGCAAACGAACGATTTAACCTAGAAGAACGAAATTTGGTGAGCCAAGTGGTTTTGGTGTACTGATCATAACCTGAAAGAATCATCAAGATTGGGTCAAAAAATGTTGGCTGAGATTTCAGGCAACTCGTAGTTTTTTGGAAGATTGGCCACCCCTTTCCATGAAAGTGATTTTCGCCAGTCTCTGCTTAGGGCTACATCAACAGCAAATAAACCATAGAGATAGAACGTGAAACTTCTTTATTGTGTCAAGTTTCAAAGAGCTAGCACAAAACCTGTTTGATTTACAGTTCCAAATACATGTATCCCTATAGGAGAAAACAGAGTGAAACCTAAAAATGAAAACGGTTATTGCAAACGAATGGTTTAACATAGAAAAACGAAATTTGGTGAGCCAAGTGGTTTTGGTGTACTGATCATTACCTGAAAGAATCATCAAGATTGGGTAAAAAAATGTTTGCTCAGATTTCAGGCAACTCGTAGTTTTTTGGAAGCTTGGCAACCCTTTCCATTAAACTGATTTTCGCCAGTCTCTGCTTAG
The DNA here is from genome assembly GCF_052094955.1 of Ictidomys tridecemlineatus. Lineage (NCBI taxonomy): Eukaryota > Metazoa > Chordata > Mammalia > Rodentia > Sciuridae > Ictidomys > Ictidomys tridecemlineatus. Next base: position 4,639 of record NW_027524821.1, read on the forward strand.
GGCTACATCAACAGCAAACAAACCATAGAGATAGAACTTGAAACTGCTTTATTGTGTCAAGTTTAAAAGAGCTAGCACAAACCGTGTTTGATTTAGACTTCCAAATACATGTATCCCTATAGGAGAAAACAGTGTGAAACCTAAAAATGAAAACGGTTACTGCAAACGAACAGTTTAAACTAGAAGAACGAAATATGGTGAGCCAAGTGGTTTTGGTGTACTGATCATTACCTGAAAGAATCATCAAGATTGGGTGAAAAAAATGTTTGCTGTGATTTCAGGCAACTCGTAGTTATTTGGAAGCTTGGCAAACCCTTTCCATGAAAGTGATTTTCGCCAGTCTCTGCTTAGGGCTACATCGACAGCAAACAAACCATACAGATAGAACTTGAAACTGCTTTATTGTGTCAAGTTTCAAAGAGCTAGCAGAAACCGTGTTTGATTTAGAGTTCCAAATACATGTATCCCTATAGGAGAAAACAGAGTGAAACCTAAAAATATTAACAGTTACTGCAAACAAACGGTTTAACCTAGAAGATCGAAATTTGGTGAGCCAAGTGGTTTTGGTGTACTGATCATTACCTGAAAAAATCATCAAGATTGGGTGAAAAAATGTTGGCTGAGATTTCAGGCAACTCGTAGTTTTTTGGAAGCTTGGCAACCCCTTTCCATGAATGTGATTTTCGCCAGTCTCTGCTTAGGGCTACGTCAACAGCAAACAAACCATAGAGATAGAACTTGAAACTGCTTTATTGTGTCAAGTTTCAAAGAGCTAGCACAAACCGTGTTTGATTTAGAGTTCCAAATACATGCATCCTTATAGGAGAAAACAGAGTGAAACCTAAAAATGAAAACGGTTACTGCAAATGAACGGTTTAACCTAGAAGAACGAAATTTGGTGAGCCAAATGGTTTTGGTGTACTGATCATTACCTGAAAGAATCATCAAGATTGGGTGAAAAAATGTTGGCTGAGATTTCAAGCAACTCATAGTTTTTTGGAAGCTTGGCAACCCCTTTCCATGAAAGTGATTTTCGCCAGTCTCTGCTTAGGGCTTCATCAACAGCAAACGAACCATAGAGATAGAACTTGAAACTGCTTTATTGTGTCAAGTTTCAAAGAGCTAGCACAAACCCTGTTTGATTTAGGGTTCCAAATACATATATCCCTATAGGAGAAAACAGAGTGAAACCTAAAAATGAAAACGGTTACTGCAAACGAACGGTTTAACCTAGAAGAACGAAATTTGGTGAGCCAAGTGGTTTTGGTGTACTGATCATTACCTGAAAAAATCATCAAGATTGGGTGAAAAAATGTTGGCTGAGATTTCAGGGAACTCGTAGTTTTTTGGAAGCTTGGCAACCCCTTTCCATGAATGTGATTTTCGCCAGTCTCTGCTTAGGGCTACATCAACAGGAAACAAAAAATAGAGATAAAACTTGAAACTGCTTTATTGTGTCAAGTTTCAAATAGCTAGCACAAACCGTGTTTGATTTAGAGTTCCAAATACATGTATCCCTATAGGAGAAAAAAGAGTGAAACCTAATAATGAAAACGGTTACTGCAAACAAACGGTTTAACCTAGAAGAACGAAATTTGGTGAGCCAAGTGGTTTTGGTGTTCTCATCATTACTTGAAAGTATCATCAAGATTGGGTGAAAAAATGTTGGCTGAGATTTCAGGAAACTCGTAGTTTTTTGGAAGCTTGGCAACCCCTTTTCATGAAAGTAATTTTCGCCACTCTCTGCTTAGGGCTACATCAACAGAAAACAAACCATAAAGATAGAACTTGAAACTGCTTTATTGTGTCAAGTTTCAAAGAGCTAGCACAAACCGTGTTTGATTTAGAGTTCCAAATACATGTATCCCTATAGGAGAAAACAGAGTGAAACCTAAAAAGGAAAACGGTTACTGCAAACGAACGGTTTAACCTAGAAGAAAGAAATTTGGTGAGCCAAGTGGTTTTGGTGTACTGATCATTACCTGAAAGAATCATCAAGATTGGGTGAAAAAATGTTTGCTGAGATTTCAGGCAACTCGTAGTTTTTTGGAAGCTTGGCCACCCCTTTCCATGAAAGTGATTTTCGCCAGTCTCTGCTTAGGGCTACATCAACAGCAAACAAACCATAGAAATAGAACTTGGAACTGCTTTATTGTGTCAAGTTTCAAAGAGCTAGCAGATACCGTGTTTGATTTAGGGTTCCAAATACATGTATCCCTATAGGAGAAAACAGAGTGAAACCTAAAAAGGAAAACGGTTACTGCAAACGAACGGTTTAACCTAGAAGAACGAAATTTGGTGAGCCAAGTGGTTTTGGTGTACTGATCATTACCTGAAAGAATCATCAAGAGTGGGTGAAAAAATGTTGGCTGATATTTCAGGAAACTCGTAGTTTTTTGGTAGCCTGGCAACCCCTTTCCATGAAAGTGATTTTCGCCAGTCTCTGCTTAGGGCTACGTCAACAGCAAACAAACCATAGAGATAGAACTTGAAACTGCTTTATTGTGTCACGTTTCAAAGAGCTAGCACAAACCGTGTTTGATATCGAGTACCAAATACATGTATCCCTATAGTATAAAATAGAGTGAAACCTAAAAATGAAAACGGTTACTGCAAACGAACGGTTTAACCTAGAAGAACGAAATTTGGTGACCCCAGTGGTTTTGGTGTGCTGATCATTACCTGAACGAATCATCAAGATTGGTTGATAAAATGTTGGCTGAGATTTCAGGCAACTCGTAGTTTTTTGGAAGCTTGGCCACCCCTTTCCATGAAAGTGATTTTCGCCAGTCTCTGCTTAGGGCTACATCAACAGCAAACAAACCATAGAGATAGAACTTGAAACTGCTTTATTGTGTCAAGTTTCAAATAGCTAACAAAAACCCTGTTTGATTTAGAGTTCTAAATACTTGTATCCCTATAGGAGAAAACAGAGTGAAACCTAAAAATAAAAACGGTTACTGAAAACGAACGGTTTAACCTAGAAGAACGAAATTTGGTAAGCCAAGTGGTTTTGGTGTACTGATCATTACCTGAAAGAATCATCAAGATTGGGTGAAAAAATGTTGGCTGAGATTTCAGGAAACTCATAGTTTTTTGGAAACTGGGGAACCCCTTTCCATGAAAGTGATTTCCGCCAGTCTCTGCTTAGGGCTAAATCAACAGAAAACAAACCATAGAGATAGAACTTGAAACTGCTTTATTGTGTCAAGTTTCAAAGAGCTAGCACAAACCGTGTTATATTTAGAGTTCCAAACACATGTATCTCTATAGAAGAAAACAGAGTGAAACCTAAAAATGAAAATGGTTACTGCAAACGAACGGTTTAACCTAGAAGAACGAAATTTATTGAGCCTAGTGATTTTGGTGTAGTGATCATTACCTGAAAGAATCATCAAGATTGGGTGAAAAAATGTTTGCTGAGATTTCAGGAAACTTGTATTTTTTTGGAAGCTTGGCAACCCCTTTCCATGAAAGTGATTTTCGCCATTCTCTGATTAAGGGTACATCAACAGCAAACACACCATAGAGATAGAACTTGGAACTGCTTTATTGTGTCAAGTTTCAAAGAGCTAGCAGATACCGTGTTTGATTTAGGGTTCCAAATACATGTTTCCCTATAGGAGAAAACAGTGAAACCTAAAAATGAAAACGGTTACTGCAAACGAACTGTTTAACCTAGAAGAACGAAATTTGGTGAGCCAAGTGGTTTTGGTGTACTGATCATTACCTGAAAGAATCATCAAGATTGGGTCAAAAAATGTTGGCTGTGATTTCAGGCAACTCATAATTTTTTGGAAGCTTGGCAACCCATTTCCATGAAAGTGATTTTCGCCAGTCTCTGCTTAGGGCTACATCAACAGCAAACAAACCATACAGATAGAACTTGAAACTGCTTTTTTGTGTCAAGTTTCAAAGAGCTACCACAAACCGTGTTTGATTTAGAGTTCCAAATACATGTATCCCTATAGGAGAAAACAGAGTGAAACCTAAAAATGAAAATGGTTACTGCAAACGAACGGTTTAACCTAGAAGAACGAAATTTGGTGAGCCAAGTGGTTTTGGTGTACTGATAATTACCTGTAAGAATTATCAAGATTGGGTGAAAAAATGTTGACTGAGATTTCAGGCAACTCGTAGTTTTTTGGAAGCTTGGCAACCCCTTTCCATGAAAGTGATTTTTGCCAGTCTCTGCTTAGGGCTACATCAACAGCAAACAAACCATAGAGATAGAACTTGAAACTGCTTTATTGTGTCAAGTTACAAAGAGCTAGCACAAACCGTGTTTGATTTAGAGTTCCAAATACATGTATCCCTATAGGAGAAAGCAGAGTGAAACCTAAAAATGAAAAAGGTTATTGCAAACGAACAGTTTAAACTAGAAGAATGAAATATGGTGATCCAAGTGGTTTTGGTGCACTGATCATTACCTGAAAGAATCATCAAGTTGGGTGAAAAAATGTTTGCTGAGATTTCAGGAAACTCGTAGTTTTTTGGAAGCTTAGCAACCCCTTTTCATGAAAGTGATTTTCGCCAGTCTCTGCTTAGGGCTACATCAACAGCAAACAAACCATAGAGATAGAACTTGAAACTGCTTTATTGTGTCAAGTTTCAAAGAGCTAGCACAAACCCAGTTTGATTTAGAGTTCCAAATATATGTATCCCTATAGGAGAAAACAGAGTGAAACCTAAAAATGAAAACGGTTACTACAAACGAACGGTTTAACCTAGAAGAATGAAATATGGTGAGCCAAGTGGTTTTGATGTACTGATCATTACCTGAAAGAATCATCGAGATTGGGTCAAAAAATGTTGGCTGAGATTTCAGGCAACTCGTAGTTTTTTGGAAGCTTGGCAACCCCTTTCCATGAAAGTGATTTTCCCCAGTCTCTCCTTAGGGCTACATCAACAGCAAACAAACCATAGAGATAGAACGTGAAACTACTTTATTGTGTCAAGTTTCAAAGAGCTAGCACAAACCGTGTTTGATTTAGAGTTCCAAATACATGTATCCGTATAGGAGAAAACAGATTGAAACCTAAAAATGAAAACGGTTACTGCAAACGAACGGTTTAACCTAGAAGAACGAAATTTGGTGACCCAAGTGGTTTTGGTGTACTGATCATTACCTGAAAGAATCGTCAAGATTGGGTGAAAAAATGTTGCCTGAGATTTCAGGCAACTCGTAGTTTTTTGGAAGCTTGGCAACCCCTTTCCATGAAAGTGATTTTCGCCACTCTCTGCTTAGGGCTACATCAACAGCAAACAAACCATAGAGATAGAACTTGAAACTGCTTTATTGTGTCAAGTTCCAAAGAGCTAGCACAAACCGTGTTTGATTTAGAGTTCCAAATACATGTATCCCTATAGGAGAAAACAGAGTGAAACCTAAAAATGAAAACGGTTACTGCAAACGAACGATTGAACCTAGAACAACGAAATTTGGTGAGCCAAGTGGTTTTGGTGTACTGATCATTACCTGAAAGAATCATCAAGATTGGGTGAAAAAATGTTGGCTGAGATTTTAGGCAACTCGTAGTTTTTTGGAAGCTGGCCACCCCTTTCCATGAAAGTGATTTTCGCCAGTCTCTGCTTAGGGCTACATCAACAGCAAACAAACCATACAGAAAGAACTTGAAACTGCTTTATTGTGTCAAGTTTCAAAGAGCTAGCACAAACCGTGTTTGATTTAGTGTTCCAAATACATGTATCTCTATAGGAGAAAACAGAGTGAAACCTAAAAATGAAAACAGTTACTACAAACGAACAGTTTAACCTAGAAGAACGAAATATGGTGAGCCATGTGGTTTTGGTGTACTGATCATTACCTGAAAGAATCATCAATATTGGGTAAAAAATGTTGGCTGAGATTCCAGGCAACTAGTAGTTTTTTGGAAGCTTGGCAACCCCTTTCCATGAAAGTGATTTTCGCCAGTCTCTGCTTAGGGCTACATCAACAGCAAACAAACCATACAGATAGAACTTGAAACTGCTTTATTGTGTCAAGTTTCAAAGAGCTACCACAAACCGTGTTTGATTTAGAGTTTCAAATACATGTATCCCTATAGGAGAAAACAGAGTGAAACCTAAAAATGAAAACGGTTACTGCAAACGAACGGTTTAACCTAGAAGAACGAAATTTGGTGAGCCAAATTGTTTTGGTGTACTGATCATTACCAGAAAGTATCATCAAGATTGGGTGAAAAAATGTTGGCTGAGATTTCAGGCAACTCGTAGTTTTTTGGAAGCTTGGCAACCCCTTTCCATGAAAGTGATTTCCGCCAGTCTCTGCTTAGGGCTACATCAACAGCAAACAAACCATAGAGATAGAACTTGAAACTGCTTTATTGTGTCAAGTTTCAGAGAGCTAGCACAAACCCTGTTTGATTTAGGGTTCCAAATACATGTATCCCTATAGGAGAAAACAGTGAAACCTAAAAATGAAAACGGTTACTGCAAACGAACGGTTTAACCTAGAAGAACGAAATTTGGTGAGCCAAGTGGTTTTGGTGTACTGATCACTACCTGAAAGAATCATCAAGATTGGGTGAAAAAATGTTGGCTGAGATTTCAGTCAACTCGTAGTTTTTTGGAAGCTTGGCAACCCCTTTCTATTAAAGTGATTTTCGCCAGTCTCTGCTTAGGGCTACATCAACAGCAAACAAACCATAGAGATAGAACATGAAACTGCTTTATTGTGTCAAGTTTCAAAGAGCTAGCAAAAACCGTGTTTGATTTAGACTTCCAAATACATGTATCCCTATAGGGGAAAACAGAGTGAAACCTAAAAATGAAAAAGGTTACTGCAAACGAACAGTTTAAAATAGAAGAACGAAATATGGTGATCCAAGTGGTTTTGGTGTACTGATCATTACCTGAAAGAATCATCACGTTGGGTGAAAAAATATTTGCTGAGATTTCAGGCAACTCGTAGTTATTTGGAAGCTTGGCAACCCCGTTACATGAAAGTGATTTTCGCCAGTCTCTGCTTAGGGCTACATCAACAGCAAACAAACCATAGAGATAGAACTTGAAACTGCTTTATTGTGTCAAGTTTCAAAGAGCTACCACAAACCGTGTTTGATTTAGAGTTCCAAATACATGTATCCCTATAGGAGAAAACAGAGTGAAACCTAAAAATGAAAATGGTTACTGCAAACGAACGGTTTAACCTAGAAGAACGAAATTTGGTGAGCCAAGTGGTTTTGGTGTACTGATAATTACCTGTAAGAATTATCAAGATTGGGTGAAAAAATGTTGACTGAGATTTCAGGCAACTCGTAGTTTTTTGGAAGCTTGGCAACCCCTTTCCATGAAAGTGATTTTTGCCAGTCTCTGCTTAGGGCTACATCAACAGCAAACAAACCATAGAGATAGAACTTGAAACTGCTTTATTGTGTCAAGTTACAAAGAGCTAGCACAAACCGTGTTTGATTTAGAGTTCCAAATACATGTATCCCTATAGGAGAAAGCAGAGTGAAACCTAAAAATGAAAAAGGTTATTGCAAACGAACAGTTTAAACTAGAAGAATGAAATATGGTGATCCAAGTGGTTTTGGTGTACTGATCATTACCTGAAAGAATCATCAAGTTGGGTGAAAAAAATGTTTGCTGAGATTTCAGGAAACTCGTAGTTTTTTGGAAGCTTAGCAACCCCTTTTCATGAAAGTGATTTTCGCCAGTCTCTGCTTAGGGCTACATCAACAGCAAACAAACCATAGAGATAGAACTTGAAACTGCTTTATTGTGTCAAGTTTCAAAGAGCTAGCACAAACCCAGTTTGATTTAGAGTTCCAAATATATGTATCCCTATAGGAGAAAACAGAGTGAAACCTAAAAATGAAAACGGTTACTACAAACGAACGGTTTAACCTAGAAGAATGAAATATGGTGAGCCAAGTGGTTTTGATGTACTGATCATTACCTGAAAGAATCATCGAGATTGGGTCAAAAAATGTTGGCTGAGATTTCAGGCAACTCGTAGTTTTTTGGAAGCTTGGCAACCCCTTTCCATGAAAGTGATTTTCCCCAGTCTCTCCTTAGGGCTACATCAACAGCAAACAAACCATAGAGATAGAACGTGAAACTACTTTATTGTGTCAAGTTTCAAAGAGCTAGCACAAACCGTGTTTGATTTAGAGTTCCAAATACATGTATCCGTATAGGAGAAAACAGATTGAAACCTAAAAATGAAAACGGTTACTGCAAACGAACGGTTTAACCTAGAAGAACGAAATTTGGTGACCCAAGTGGTTTTGGTGTACTGATCATTACCTGAAAGAATCGTCAAGATTGGGTGAAAAAATGTTGCCTGAGATTTCAGGCAACTCGTAGTTTTTTGGAAGCTTGGCAACCCCTTTCCATGAAAGTGATTTTCGCCACTCTCTGCTTAGGGCTACATCAACAGCAAACAAACCATAGAGATAGAACTTGAAACTGCTTTATTGTGTCAAGTTCCAAAGAGCTAGCACAAACCGTGTTTGATTTAGAGTTCCAAATACATGTATCCCTATAGGAGAAAACAGAGTGAAACCTAAAAATGAAAACGGTTACTGCAAACGAACGATTGAACCTAGAACAACGAAATTTGGTGAGCCAAGTGGTTTTGGTGTACTGATCATTACCTGAAAGAATCATCAAGATTGGGTGAAAAAATGTTGGCTGAGATTTTAGGCAACTCGTAGTTTTTTGGAAGCTGGCCACCCCTTTCCATGAAAGTGATTTTCGCCAGTCTCTGCTTAGGGCTACATCAACAGCAAACAAACCATACAGAAAGAACTTGAAACTGCTTTATTGTGTCAAGTTTCAAAGAGCTAGCACAAACCGTGTTTGATTTAGTGTTTCCCAAATACATGTATCTCTATAGGAGAAAACAGAGTGAAACCTAAAAATGAAAACAGTTACTACAAACGAACAGTTTAACCTAGAAGAACGAAATATGGTGAGCCATGTGGTTTTGGTGTACTGATCGTTACCTGAAAGAATCATCAATATTGGGTAAAAAATGTTGGCTGAGATTCCAGGCAACTAGTAGTTTTTTGGAAGCTTGGCAACCCCTTTCCATGAAAGTGATTTTCGCCAGTCTCTGCTTAGGGCTACATCAACAGCAAACAAACCATACAGATAGAACTTGAAACTGCTTTATTGTGTCAAGTTTCAAAGAGCTACCACAAACCGTGTTTGATTTAGAGTTTCAAATACATGTATCCCTATAGGAGAAAACAGAGTGAAACCTAAAAATGAAAACGGTTACTGCAAACGAACGGTTTAACCTAGAAGAACGAAATTTGGTGAGCCAAATTGTTTTGGTGTACTGATCATTACCAGAAAGTATCATCAAGATTGGGTGAAAAAATGTTGGCTGAGATTTCAGGCAACTCGTAGTTTTTTGGAAGCTTGGCAACCCCTTTCCATGAAAGTGATTTCCGCCAGTCTCTGCTTAGGGCTACATCAACAGCAAACAAACCATAGAGATAGAACTTGAAACTGCTTTATTGTGTCAAGTTTCAGAGAGCTAGCACAAACCCTGTTTGATTTAGGGTTCCAAATACATGTATCCCTATAGGAGAAAACAGTGAAACCTAAAAATGAAAACGGTTACTGCAAACGAACGGTTTAACCTAGAAGAACGAAATTTGGTGAGCCAAGTGGTTTTGGTGTACTGATCACTACCTGAAAGAATCATCAAGATTGGGTGAAAAAATGTTGGCTGAGATTTCAGTCAACTCGTAGTTTTTTGGAAGCTTGGCAACCCCTTTCTATTAAAGTGATTTTCGCCAGTCTCTGCTTAGGGCTACATCAACAGCAAACAAACCATAGAGATAGAACATGAAACTGCTTTATTGTGTCAAGTTTCAAAGAGCTAGCAAAAGCCGTGTTTGATTTAGACTTCCAAATACATGTATCCCTATAGGGGAAAACAGAGTGAAACCTAAAAATGAAAAAGGTTACTGCAAACGAACAGTTTAAAATAGAAGAACGAAATATGGTGATCCAAGTGGTTTTGGTGTACTGATCATTACCTGAAAGAATCATCACGTTGGGTGAAAAAATATTTGCTGAGATTTCAGGCAACTCGTAGTTATTTGGAAGCTTGGCAACCCCGTTACATGAAAGTGATTTTCGCCAGTCTCTGCTTAGGGCTACATCAACAGCAAACAAACCATAGAGATAGAACTTGAAACTGCTTTATTGTGTCAAGTTTCAAAGAGCTAGCAAAAACCGTGTTTGATTTAGAGTTCCAAATACATGTATCCCTATAGGAGAAAACAGAGTGAAACCTAAAAATGAAAACGGTTACTGCAAACGAACGGTTTAACCTAGAAGAACGAAATTTGGTGAGCCAAGTGGTTTTGGTGTACTGATCATTACCTGAAAGAATCATCAAGATTGGGTGAAAAAATGTTGGCTGAGATTTTAGGCAACTCGTAGTTTTTTGGAAGCTGGCCACCCCTTTCCATGAAAGTGATTTTCGCCAGTATCTGCTTAGGTCTACATCAACAGCAAACAAACCATACAGATAGAACTTGAAACTGCTTTATTGTGTCAAGTTTCAAAGAGATAGCACAAACCCTGTTTGATTTAGAGTTCCAAATACATGTATCCCTATAAGAGAAAACAGAGTGAAACCTAAAAATGAAAACGGTTACTACAAACGAACGGTTTAACCTAGAAGAACGAAATATGGTCAGCCAAGTGGTTTTGGTGTACTGATCATTACCTGAAAGAATCATCAAGATTGGGTCAAAAAATGTTGGCTGAGATTTCAGGCAACTCGTAGTTTTTTGGAATCTTGGCAACCCCTTTCCATGAAAGTGATTTTCACCAGTCTCTGCTTAGGGCTACATCAACAGCAAACAAACCATACAGATAGAAGTTGAAACTGCTTTATTGTGTCAAGTTTCAAAGAGCTAGCACAAACCGTGTTTGATTTAGAGTTCCAAATACATGTATCCCTATAGGAGAAAACAGAGTGAAACCTAAAAATGAAAACGGTTACTGCAAACGAACAGTTTAAACTAGAAGAACGAAATATGGTGATCCAAGTGGTTTTGGTGTACTGATCATTACATGAAAGAATCATCAAGATTGGGTGAAAAAATGTTGGCTGAGATTTCAGGCAATTCGTAGTTTTTTGAGAGCTTGGCAACCCCTTTCCATGAAAGTGATTTTCGCCAGTCTCTGCTTAGGGCTACATTAACAGCAAACAAACCATAGAGATAGAACTTGAAACTACTTTATTGTGTCAAGTTTCAAAGAGCTAGCACAAACCGTGTTTGATTTAGGGTTCCAAATACATGTATCCCTATAGGAGAAAACAGAGTGAAACCTAAAAATGAAAACGGTTACTGCAAACGAACGGTTTAACCTAGAAGAACGAAATTTGGTGACCCAAGTGGTTTTGGTGTACTGATCATTACCTGAAAGAATCATCAAGATTGGTTGATAAAATGTTGGCTGAGATTTCAGGCAACTCATAGTTTTTTGGAAGCTTGGCAACCCCTTTCCATGAAAGTGATTTTCGCCAGTCTCTGCTTAGGGCTACATCAACAGCAAACAAACCATAGAGATAGAACTTGAAACTGCTTTATTGTGTCAAGTTTCAAAGAGCTAGCACAAACCGTGTTTGATTTAGAGTTCCAAATACATGTATCCCTATAGGAGAAAACAGAGTGAAACCTAAAAATGAAAACGGTTACTGCAAATGAACAGTTCAACCTAGAAGAACGAAATATGGTGAGCCAAGTGGTTTTGGTGTACTGATCATTACCTGAAAGAATCATCAAGATTGGGTCAAAAAATGTTGGCTGAGATTTCAGGCAACTCGTAGTTTTTTGGAAGCTTGGCAACCCCTTTCCATGAAAGTGATTTTCGCCAGTCTCTGCTTAGGGCTACATCAACAGCAAACAAACCATACAGATAGAACTTGAAACTGCTTTATTGTGTCAAGTTTCAAAGAGCTACCACAAACCGTGTTTGATTTAGAGTTTCAAATACATGTATCCCTATAGGAGAAAACAGAGTGAAACCTAAAAATGAAAACGGTTACTGCAAACGAACGGTTTAACCTAGAAGAACGAAATTTGGTGAGCCAAATTGTTTTGGTGTACTGATCATTACCAGAAAGTATCATCAAGATTGGGTGAAAAAATGTTGGCTGAGATTTCAGGCAACTCGTAGTTTTTTGGAAGCTTGGCAACCCCTTTCCATGAAAGTGATTTCCGCCAGTCTCTGCTTAGGGCTACATCAACAGCAAACAAACCATAGAGATAGAACTTGAAACTGCTTTATTGTGTCAAGTTTCAGAGAGCTAGCACAAACCCTGTTTGATTTAGGGTTCCAAATACATGTATCCCTATAGGAGAAAACAGTGAAACCTAAAAATGAAAACGGTTACTGCAAACGAACGGTTTAACCTAGAAGAACGAAATTTGGTGAGCCAAGTGGTTTTGGTGTACTGATCACTACCTGAAAGAATCATCAAGATTGGGTGAAAAAATGTTGGCTGAGATTTCAGTCAACTCGTAGTTTTTTGGAAGCTTGGCAACCCCTTTCTATTAAAGTGATTTTCGCCAGTCTCTGCTTAGGGCTACATCAACAGCAAACAAACCATAGAGATAGAACATGAAACTGCTTTATTGTGTCAAGTTTCAAAGAGCTAGCAAAAGCCGTGTTTGATTTAGACTTCCAAATACATGTATCCCTATAGGGGAAAACAGAGTGAAACCTAAAAATGAAAAAGGTTACTGCAAACGAACAGTTTAAAATAGAAGAACGAAATATGGTGATCCAAGTGGTTTTGGTGTACTGATCATTACCTGAAAGAATCATCACGTTGGGTGAAAAAATATTTGCTGAGATTTCAGGCAACTCGTAGTTATTTGGAAGCTTGGCAACCCCGTTACATGAAAGTGATTTTCGCCAGTCTCTGCTTAGGGCTACATCAACAGCAAACAAACCATAGAGATAGAACTTGAAACTGCTTTATTGTGTCAAGTTTCAAAGAGCTAGCAAAAACCGTGTTTGATTTAGAGTTCCAAATACATGTATCCCTATAGGAGAAAACAGAGTGAAACCTAAAAATGAAAACGGTTACTGCAAACGAACGGTTTAACCTAGAAGAACGAAATTTGGTGAGCCAAGTGGTTTTGGTGTACTGATCATTACCTGAAAGAATCATCAAGATTGGGTGAAAAAATGTTGGCTGAGATTTTAGGCAACTCGTAGTTTTTTGGAAGCTGGCCACCCCTTTCCATGAAAGTGATTTTCGCCAGTATCTGCTTAGGTCTACATCAACAGCAAACAAACCATACAGATAGAACTTGAAACTGCTTTATTGTGTCAAGTTTCAAAGAGATAGCACAAACCCTGTTTGATTTAGAGTTCCAAATACATGTATCCCTATAAGAGAAAACAGAGTGAAACCTAAAAATGAAAACGGTTACTACAAACGAACGGTTTAACCTAGAAGAACGAAATATGGTCAGCCAAGTGGTTTTGGTGTACTGATCATTACCTGAAAGAATCATCAAGATTGGGTCAAAAAATGTTGGCTGAGATTTCAGGCAACTCGTAGTTTTTTGGAATCTTGGCAACCCCTTTCCATGAAAGTGATTTTCACCAGTCTCTGCTTAGGGCTACATCAACAGCAAACAAACCATACAGATAGAAGTTGAAACTGCTTTATTGTGTCAAGTTTCAAAGAGCTAGCACAAACCGTGTTTGATTTAGAGTTCCAAATACATGTATCCCTATAGGAGAAAACAGAGTGAAACCTAAAAATGAAAACGGTTACTGCAAACGAACAGTTTAAACTAGAAGAACGAAATATGGTGATCCAAGTGGTTTTGGTGTACTGATCATTACATGAAAGAATCATCAAGATTGGGTGAAAAAATGTTGGCTGAGATTTCAGGCAATTCGTAGTTTTTTGAGAGCTTGGCAACCCCTTTCCATGAAAGTGATTTTCGCCAGTCTCTGCTTAGGGCTACATTAACAGCAAACAAACCATAGAGATAGAACTTGAAACTACTTTATTGTGTCAAGTTTCAAAGAGCTAGCACAAACCGTGTTTGATTTAGGGTTCCAAATACATGTATCCCTATAGGAGAAAACAGAGTGAAACCTAAAAATGAAAACGGTTACTGCAAACGAACGGTTTAACCTAGAAGAACGAAATTTGGTGACCCAAGTGGTTTTGGTGTACTGATCATTACCTGAAAGAATCATCAAGATTGGTTGATAAAATGTTGGCTGAGATTTCAGGCAACTCATAGTTTTTTGGAAGCTTGGCAACCCCTTTCCATGAAAGTGATTTTCGCCAGTCTCTGCTTAGGGCTACATCAACAGCAAACAAACCATAGAGATAGAACTTGAAACTGCTTTATTGTGTCAAGTTTCAAAGAGCTAGCACAAACCGTGTTTGATTTAGAGTTCCAAATACATGTATCCCTATAGGAGAAAACAGAGTGAAACCTAAAAATGAAAACGGTTACTGCAAATGAACAGTTCAACCTAGAAGAACGAAATATGGTGAGCCAAGTGGTTTTGGTGTACTGATCATTACCTGAAAGAATCATCAAGATTGGGTCAAAAAATGTTGGCTGAGATTTCAGGCAACTCGTAGTTTTTTGGAAGCTTGGCAACCCCTTTCCATGAAAGTGATTTTCGCCAGTCTCTGCTTAGGGCTACATCAACAGCAAACAAACCATACAGATAGAACTTGAAACTGCTTTATTGTGTCAAGTTTCAAAGAGCTACCACAAACCGTGTTTGATTTAGAGTTTCAAATACATGTATCCCTATAGGAGAAAACAGAGTGAAACCTAAAAATGAAAACGGTTACTGCAAACGAACGGTTTAACCTAGAAGAACGAAATTTGGTGAGCCAAATTGTTTTGGTGTACTGATCATTACCAGAAAGTATCATCAAGATTGGGTGAAAAAATGTTGGCTGAGATTTCAGGCAACTCGTAGTTTTTTGGAAGCTTGGCAACCCCTTTCCATGAAAGTGATTTCCGCCAGTCTCTGCTTAGGGCTACATCAACAGCAAACAAACCATAGAGATAGAACTTGAAACTGCTTTATTGTGTCAAGTTTCAGAGAGCTAGCACAAACCCTGTTTGATTTAGGGTTCCAAATACATGTATCCCTATAGGAGAAAACAGTGAAACCTAAAAATAAAAACGGTTACTGCAAACGAACGGTTTAACCTAGAAGAACGAAATTTGGTGAGCCAAGTGGTTTTGGTGTACTGATCACTACCTGAAAGAATCATCAAGATTGGGTGAAAAAATGTTGGCTGAGATTTCAGTCAACTCGTAGTTTTTTGGAAGCTTGGCAACCCCTTTCTATTAAAGTGATTTTCGCCAGTCTCTGCTTAGGGCTACATCAACAGCAAACAAACCATAGAGATAGAACATGAAACTGCTTTATTGTGTCAAGTTTCAAAGAGCTAGCAAAAACCGTGTTTGATTTAGACTTCCAAATACATGTATCCCTATAGGGGAAAACAGAGTGAAACCTAAAAATGAAAAGGGTTACTGCAAACGAACAGTTTAAAATAGAAGAACGAAATATGGTGATCCAAGTGGTTTTGGTGTACTGATCATTACCTGAAAGAATCATCACGTTGGGTGAAAAAATATTTGCTGAGATTTCAGGCAACTCGTAGTTATTTGGAAGCTTGGCAACCCCGTTACATGAAAGTGATTTTCGCCAGTCTCTGCTTAGGGCTACATCAACAGCAAACAAACCATAGAGATAGAACTTGAAACTGCTTTATTGTGTCAAGTTTCAAAGAGCTAGCAAAAACCGTGTTTGATTTAGAGTTCCAAATACATGTATCCCTATAGGAGAAAACAGAGTGAAACCTAAAAATGAAAACGGTTACTGCAAACGAACGGTTTAACCTAGAAGAACGAAATTTGGTGAGCCAAGTGGTTTTGGTGTACTGATCATTACCTGA
Source organism: Ictidomys tridecemlineatus (assembly GCF_052094955.1). Lineage (NCBI taxonomy): Eukaryota > Metazoa > Chordata > Mammalia > Rodentia > Sciuridae > Ictidomys > Ictidomys tridecemlineatus. The sequence continues at coordinate 20,606 of NW_027524821.1, forward strand.
AAGAATCATCAAGATTGGGTGAAAAAATGTTGGCTGAGATTTTAGGCAACTCGTAGTTTTTTGGAAGCTGGCCACCCCTTTCCATGAAAGTGATTTTCGCCAGTATCTGCTTAGGTCTACATCAACAGCAAACAAACCATACAGATAGAACTTGAAACTGCTTTATTGTGTCAAGTTTCAAAGAGATAGCACAAACCCTGTTTGATTTAGAGTTCCAAATACATGTATCCCTATAAGAGAAAACAGAGTGAAACCTAAAAATGAAAACGGTTACTACAAACGAACGGTTTAACCTAGAAGAACGAAATATGGTCAGCCAAGTGGTTTTGGTGTACTGATCATTACCTGAAAGAATCATCAAGATTGGGTCAAAAAATGTTGGCTGAGATTTCAGGCAACTCGTAGTTTTTTGGAAGCTTGGCAACCCCTTTCCATGAAAGTGATTTTCACCAGTCTCTGCTTAGGGCTACATCAACAGCAAACAAACCATACAGATAGAAGTTGAAACTGCTTTATTGTGTCAAGTTTCAAAGAGCTAGCACAAACCGTGTTTGATTTAGAGTTCCAAATACATGTATCCCTATAGGAGAAAACAGAGTGAAACCTAAAAATGAAAACGGTTACTGCAAACGAACAGTTTAAACTAGAAGAACGAAATATGGTGATCCAAGTGGTTTTGGTGTACTGATCATTACCTGAAAGAATCATCAAGATTGGGTGAAAAAATGTTGGCTGAGATTTCAGGCAATTCGTAGTTTTTTGAGAGCTTGGCAACCCCTTTCCATGAAAGTGATTTTCGCCAGTCTCTGCTTAGGGCTACATTAACAGCAAACAAACCATAGAGATAGAACTTGAAACTACTTTATTGTGTCAAGTTTCAAAGAGCTAGCACAAACCGTGTTTGATTTAGGGTTCCAAATACATGTATCCCTATAGGAGAAAACAGAGTGAAACCTAAAAATGAAAACGGTTACTGCAAACGAACGGTTTAACCTAGAAGAACGAAATTTGGTGACCCAAGTGGTTTTGGTGTACTGATCATTACCTGAAAGAATCATCAAGATTGGTTGATAAAATGTTGGCTGAGATTTCAGGCAACTCATAGTTTTTTGGAAGCTTGGCAACCCCTTTCCATGAAAGTGATTTTCGCCAGTCTCTGCTTAGGGCTACATCAACAGCAAACAAACCATAGAGATAGAACTTGAAACTGCTTTATTGTGTCAAGTTTCAAAGAGCTAGCACAAACCGTGTTTGATTTAGAGTTCCAAATACATGTATCCCTATAGGAGAAAACAGAGTGAAACCTAAAAATGAAAACGGTTACTGCAAATGAACAGTTCAACCTAGAAGAACGAAATATGGTGAGCCAAGTGGTTTTGGTGTACTGATCATTACCTGAAAGAATCATCAAGATTGGGTCAAAAAATGTTGGCTGAGATTTCAGGCAACTCGTAGTTTTTTGGAAGCTTGGCAACCCCTTTCCATGAAAGTGATTTTCGCCAGTCTCTGCTTAGGGCTACATCAACAGCAAACAAACCATACAGAAAGAACTTGAAACTGCTTTATTGTGTCAAGTTTCAAAGAGCTAGCACACACCGTGTTTGATTTAGAGTTCCAAATACATGTATCCCTATAGGAGAAAACAGTGAAACCTAAAAATGAAAATGGTTACTGCAAACGAACGGTTCAACCTAGAAGAACGAAATTTGGTGAGCCAAGTGGTTTTGGTATACTGATCTTTACCTGAAAGAATCATCAAGATTGGGTGAAAAAATGTTGGCTGAGATTTCAGGCAACTCGTAGTTTTTTGGAAGCTTGGCAACCCCTATCTATTAAAGTGATTTTCGCCAGTCTCTGCTTAGGGCTACATCAACAGCAAACAAACCATAGAGATAGAACTTGAAACTGCTTTATTGTGTCAAGTTTCAAAAGCTAGCACAAACCGTGTTTGATTTAGAGTTCCAAATACATGTATCCCTATAGGAGAAAACAGAGTGAAACCTAAAAATGGAATCGGTTACTGCAAATGAACAGTTTAACCTAGAAGAAAGAAATATGGTGAGCCAAGTGGTTTTGTTGTACTGATCATTACCTGAAAGAATCATCAAGATTGGGTCAAAAAATGTTGGCTGAGATTTCAGGCAACTCGTAGTTTTTTGGAAGCTTGGCAACCCCTTTCTATTAAAGTGATTTTCGCCAGTCTCTGCTTAGGGCTACATCAACAGCAAACAAACCATAGAGATAGAACTTGAAACTGCTTTATTGTGTCAAGTTTCAAAAGGTAGCACAAACCGTGTTTGATTTAGAGTTCCAAATACATGTATCCCTATAGGAGAAAACAGAGTGAAACCTAAAAATGAAAAAGGTTATTGCAAACGAACAGTTTAAACTAGAAGAATGAAATATGGTGATCCAAGTGGTTTTGGTGTACTGATCATTACCTGAAAGAATCATCAAGTTGGGTGAAAAAATGTTTGCTGAGATTTCAGGCAACTCGTAGTTTTTTGGAAGCTTGGCAACCCCTTTTCATGAAAGTGATTTTCGCCATTCTCTGCTTAGGGCTACATCAACAGCAAACAAACCATAGAGATAGAACTTGAAACTGCTTTATTGTGTCAAGTTTCAAAGAGCTAGCACAAACCCAGTTTGATTTAGAGTTCCAAATATATGTATCCCTATAGGAGAAAACAGAGTGAAACCTAAAAATGAAAACGGTTACTACAAACGAACGGTTTAACCTAGAATAATGAAATATGGTGAGCCAAGTGGTTTTGGTGTACTGATCATTACCTGAAAGAATCATCGAGATTGGGTCAAAAAATGTTGGCTGAGATTTCAGGCAACTCGTAGTTTTTTGGAAGCTTGGCAACCCCTTTCCATGAAAGTGATTTTCCCCAGTCTCTCCTTAGGGCTACATCAACAGCAAACAAACCATAGAGATAGAACTTGAAACTGCTTTATTGTGTCAAGTTTCAAAGAGCTAGCACAAACCGTGTTTGATTTAGGGTTCCAAATACATGTATCCCTATAGGAGAAAACAGTGAAACCTAAAAATGAAAACGGTTACTACAAACGAACAGTTTAACCTATAAGAACGAAATATGGTGAGCCAAGTGGTTTTGGTGTACTGATCATTACCTGAAAGAATCATCAATATTGGGTGAAAAAATGTTGGCTGAGATTCCAGGCAACTCGTAATTTTTTGGAAGCTTGGCAACCCCTTTCCATGAAAGTGATTTTCGCCAGTCTCTGCTAAGGGCTACATCAACAGCAAACAAACCATACAGATAGAACTTGAAACTGCTTTATTGTGTCAAGTTTCAAAGAGCTTGCACAAACCGTGTTTGATTTCGAGTTCCAAATACATGTATCACTATAGGAGAAAACAGAGTGAAACCTAAAAATGAAAACGGTTACTGCAAACGAACGGTTTAACCTAGAAGAACGAAATTTGTTGAGCCAAATTGTTTTGGTGTACTGATCATTACCTGAAAGTATCATCAAGATTGGGTGAAAAAATGTTGGCTGAGATTTCAGGCAACTCGTAGTTTTTTGGAAGCTTGGCAACCCCTTTCCATGAAAGTGATTTTCGCCAGTCTCTGCTTAGGGCGACATCAACAGCAAACAAACCATAGAGATAGAACTTGAAACTGCTTTATTGTGTCAAGTTTCAAAGAGCTAGCACAAACCGTGTTTGATTTAGGGTTCCAAATACATGTATCCCTATAGGAGAAAACAGTGAAACCTAAAAATGAAAACGGTTACTGCAAACGAACGGTTTAACCTAGAAGAACGAAATTTGGTGAGCCAAGTGGTTTTGGTGTACTGATCACTACCTGAAAGAATCATCAAGATTGGGTGAAAAAATGTTGGCTGAGATTTCAGTCAACTCGTAGTTTTTTGGAAGCTTGGCAACCCCTTTCTATTAAATTGATTTTCGCCAGTCTCTGCTTAGGGCTACATCAACAGCAAACAAACCATAGAGATAGAACTTGAAACTGCTTTATTGTGTCAAGTTTAAAAGCACTAGCAAAAACCGTGTTTGATTTAGACTTCCAAATACATGTATCCCTATAGGGGAAAACAGAGTGAAACCTAAAAATGAAAAAGGTTACTGCAAACGAACAGTTTAAAATAGAAGAACGAAATATGGTGATCCAAGTGATTTTGGTGTACTGATCATTACCTGAAAGAATCATCCGTTGGGTGAAAAAATATTTGCTGAGATTTCAGGCAACTCGTAGTTTTTTGGAAGCTTGGCAACCCCTTTCCATGAAAGTGATTTTCGCCAGTCTCTGCTTAGGGCTACATCAACAGCAAACAAACCATAGAGATAGAACTTGAAACTGCTTTATTGTGTCAAGTTTCAAAGAGCTAGCACAAACCGTGTTTGATTTAGAGTTCCAAATACATGTATCCCTATAGGAGAAAACAGAGTGAAACCTAAAAATGAAAACGGTTACTGGAAACGAACGGTTTAACCTAGAAGAACGAAATTTGGTGAGCCAAGTGGTTTTGGTGTACTGATCATTACCTGAAAGAATAATCAAGATTGGGTGAAAAAATGTTTGCTGAGATTTCAGGCAACTCCTAATTTTTGGAAGCTTGGCAAACCCATTCCATGAAAGTGATTTTCGCCAGTCTCTGCTTAGGGCTACATCAACAACAAAAAAACCATAGAAATAGAACTTGAAACTGCTTTATTGTGTCAAGTTTCAAAGAACTAGCACAAACCGTGTTTGATTTAGAGTTCCAAATACATGTATCCCTATAGGAGAAAACAGAGTGAAACCTAAAAATGAAAACGGTTACTACAAACGAACGGTTTAACCTAGAAGAACGAAATATGGTCAGCCAAGTGGTTTTGGTGTACTGATCATTACCTGAAAGAATCATCAAGATTGGGTCAAAAAATGTTGGCTGAGATTTCAGGCAACTCATAGTTTTTTGGAAGCTGGGCAACCCCTTTCCATGAAAGTGATTTTCGCCAGTCTCTGCTTAGGGCTACATCAACAGCAAACAAACCATACAGATAGAACTTGAAACTTCTTTATTGTGTCAAGTTTCAAAGAGCTAGCACAAACCGTGTTTGATGTAGAGTTCCAAATACATGTATCCCTATAGGAGAAAACAGAGTGAAACCTAAAAATGAAAACGGTTACTGCAAACGAACGGTTTAACCTAGAAGAACGAAATTTGGTGAGCCAAATGGTTTTGGTGTACTGATCATTACCTGAAAGTATCATCAAGATTGGGTGAAAAAATGTTGGCTGAGATTTCAGGCAACTCGTAGTTTTTTGGAAGCTTGGCAACCCCTTTCCATGAAAGTGATTTTCGCCAGTCTCTGCTTAGGGCTACATCAACAGCAAACAAACCATAGAGATAGAACTTGAAACTGCTTTATTGTGTCAAGTTTCAAAGAGCTAGCACAAACCCTGTTTGATTTAGGGTTCCAAATACATGTATCCCTATAGGAGAAAACAGTGAAACCTAAAAATAAAAACGGTTACTGCAAACGAACGGTTTAACCTAGAAGAACGAAATTTGGTGAGCCAAGTGGTTTTGGTGGTGCTGATCATTACCTGAAAGTATCATCAAGATTGGGTGAAAAAATGTTGGCTGAGATTTCAGGCAACTCGTAGTTTTTTGGAAGCTTGGCAACCCCTTTCCATGAAAGTGATTTTCGCCAGTCTCTGCTTAGGGATACATCAACAGCAAACAAACCATAGAGATAGAACTTGAAACTGCTTTATTGTGTCAAGTTTCAAAGAGCTAGCACAAACCGTGTTTGATTTAGGGTTCCAAATACATGTATCCCTATAGGAGAAAACAGTGAAACCTAAAAATGAAAACGGTTACTGCAAACGAACGGTTTAACCTAGAAGAACGAAATTTGGTGAGCCAAGTGGTTTTGGTGTACTGATCACTACCTGAAAGAATCATCAAGATTGGGTGAAAAAATGTTGGCTGAGATTTCAGTCAACTCGTAGTTTTTTGGAAGCTTGGCAACCCCTTTCTATTAAAGTGATTTTCGCCAGTCTCTGCTTAGGGCTACATCAACAGCAAACAAACCATAGAGATAGAACTTGAAACTGCTTTATTGTGTCAAGTTTCAAAGAGCTAGCAAAAACCGTGTTTGATTTAGACTTCCAAATACATGTATCCCTATAGGGGAAAACAGAGTGAAACCTAAAAATGAAAACGGTTACTGCAAACGAACAGTTTAAAATAGAAAAACGAAATATGGTGATCCAAGTGGTTTTGGTGTACTGATCATTACCTGAAAGAATCATCACGTTGGGTGAAAAAATATTTGCTGAGATTTCAGGCAACTCGTAGTTTTTTGGAAGCTTGGCAACCCCTTTCCATGAAAGTGATTTTCGCCAGTCTCTGCTTAGGGCTACATCAACAGCAAACAAACCATAGAGATAGAACTTGAAACTGCTTTATTGTGTCAAGTTTCAAAGAGCTAGCACAAACCGTGTTTGATTTAGAGTTCCAAATACATGTATCCCTATAGGAGAAAACAGAGTGAAACCTAAAAATGAAAACGGTTACTGCAAATGAACGGTTTAACCTAGAAGAACGAAATTTGGTGAGCCAAGTGGTTTTGGTGTACTGATTATTATCTGAAAGAATCATCAAGATTGGGTGAAAAAATGTTGGATGAGATTTTAGGCAACTCGTAGTTTTTTGGAAGCTGGCCACCCCTTTCCATGAAAGTGATTTTCGCCAGTATCTGCTTAGGGCTAAATCAACAGCAAACAAACCATACAGATAGAACTTGAAACTGCTTTATTGTGTCAAGTTTCAAAGAGATAGCACAAACCCTGTTTGATTTAGAGTTCCAAATACATGTATCCCTATAAGAGAAAACAGAGTGAAACCTAAAAATGAAAACGGTTACTACAAACGAACGGTTTAACCTAGAAGAACG